>NC_052944.1:134160277-134382777 GCF_013358895.1 Oreochromis aureus | reverse complement strand
CTAACTCCTAAACCCTTAACCCTAACCCTAACCTTTAACCCTAACCCCTAACCCTAATTTTAATTTAATTTTAATTTTAACCCCAATTTCCAATTTTAACCCTAACCCTAACCCTAACCCCTAATTTTAAATTTAATTTTAATTTTAACCCTAATTTTAACCCTAATTTTAATAAATTTAATTTTAATTTTAACCCTAACCTTAACCCTTAGAATTTAATTTTAATTTTAATTTCTCAACCCCTAACCCTAACCCTAACCCTAACCTCAACCCTAACCCTAACCCTAACCCTAACCCTAAACCCCTAACCCCAACTTCTAACCCTAACCCTAACCCCTAACCCTAACCCTAATTTCAACCCTAACCCTAACCCTAACCCTAACTCCTAACCCTAACCCTAACCCCTAACCCTTAACCCTAACCCTAACCCCCTAACCCCTAACCTCCTAACCCTAACCCTAACCCCTAACCCTAACTCCCTAACCCCTAACCTCAACCCCAACCCAACCCTACCTATATAGAACCCTAACCCCAACCCTAACTTTAACCCCCTAATTAACCCTAATTTTAACCCTAACCCCTCAACCTAACCCTAGTAATGTAATAGTAGAATTCTAAAGACACCCAACCTCAACCCTAACCCTAAAGTCAACCCTAACCCTAACCCTAACCCCAACCCTAAGACTAACCCTAAGACAAGGTAGCAATTTTAACCCCAACCCCAACCCCTAACCTCAACCTAACCCTAACCCCCAACCCTAACCCCACCCTACCCTAACCCTAACCCTAACCCTAACCCTAACCCTAACCTCGACCCTAACCCCCCAACCCTAACCCTAACCCTCAACCCCAACCTCAACCCTAACCCTAACCTGCAACCCTAACCCAACCCTAACCCCTAACCCTAACCCCTAACCTAACCCTAACCCTAACCTAACCCTAACCCTAACCCTAACCCTAACCCTAACCCTAAACCCTAACCCTAACCCTAACCTCTAACCCTAACCCTAACCCTAACCCTAACCCTAACCCCTAACCTCAACCCTAACCCTAACCCTAACCCTAACCCTAACCCTAACCCTAACCCCTAACCCTAACCCTAACCCTAACCCTAACCCCTGAAACCCTAACCCTAACCCCCTAACCCTAACCCTAACCCTTTAACCCCTAACCCTCAAATCAACCCCTAACCCTAACCCTAACCTTAACCCCTAACCTTAACCCTAACCCTGAACCAACTCCAACCCCTAACCCTAACCCCTAACCCCTAACCCCAACCCTAACCCGCTAACCCCAACCCTCAACTTCAACCCTAACCCCAACCCCTAACCCCAAACCCTAACCCCTACCCTAACCCAACTTTAACCCTAACCCTAACCCTAACCTTAATCCAATCCCTAACCCCTAACTCCTAACTCCCCTAATTTTAACCCCTAACTCCTAACCCTAACCCAACCCTAACCCTAACTCCTAACCCTAACCTCTAATCTTTCTAACCCTAACTCCTAACCCTTACCCCTAACCCTAAACCCCAACCCCTAACCCTAACCCCAACCCTAACCCTTTTAACCCTAACCCTTAACCCTAACCCTAACCCCTTAACCCAATTTTTAAGACAACCCTAACTCACTTAACCCTAATTCTAACCCAACCCTCAACTTTAACCCCAACCCTAACCCTTCAACCCCAACTCCTAACCCTAACTCAACCCTCAACTCCTAACCCTAACCCTAACCCTAACCCTAACCCTAACCCAACCCTAACCCTAACCCCTAACCTCAACTCCCAACCTCTAACCCTAACCCTAACCCTAACCCCTAATCAACCTAACCCTAACCCCAACCCCTAACCCCCTAACCCTAACCCTAAACTTCCAACCCTAACTCAACCTCTAACCCTAACCCTAACCCCTAAATTAACTAACCTAACCCTAACCCTAACCCCTAACCCTAACCCTAACTTTAACCCTAACCCTAACCCTAACCCTAACCCCAACCCCAACCCTAACCCTCCCTAACCCTAACTCAACCCTCAACCCAACCCTAACCCTAACCTTCAACCCTAACCCTAACCCTAACCCTAACCCTAACCCTAACTCCCAACCCTAACCCCCAACCCCTAACCCTAACCCTAACCCCTAACCCTAACCCTAACCCAACCCCTAACCCTAACCCTAAACCTTAACCCTAACCCTAACCCTAACCCCTAACCCTAACCCTAACCTAACCTAACCCTAACCCTAACCCTAACCCTAACCCCTCTAACCCTAACCCTAACCCTAACCCTAACCCCTAACCCTAACCCATAACCCTAACCCTAACCCTAACCCTAACCCTAACCCTAACCCTAACCCTAACAAATCTCTAACCCCCTAACCCTAACCCTAACCCTAACCCTAACCCTAATGGCCCTAACCCAACCCTAACCCGCCCTAACCCTAACCCTAACCCAACCCTAACCCTAACCCTAACTCCTAACCCTAACCCTAACCTGGACCCTAACCCTAACCCTAACCCCAACCCCGGGCCCTAACTCTAACCCTAACCCCAACCCCTAACCAACCTCCTAACCCCCAACCCCTAACCCTAACCCCTCTCCCTAACTAACCCTAACCCCTAACCTAACCCTAACCCTAACCCCTTTGCCCTAACCCTAACCCTAACCCTAACAACAACCCTAACCCTAACCCTAACCTTAACCCTAACCCTAACCCTAAACCCTAACCCTAACCCAACCCTAACCCAACCCTAACCCCTAACCCTAACCCCTAACCCTAACCTCCTAACCCTAACCCTAACCCTAACCTAACCTAACCCTAACCCCAACGAAGACTCCTAACCCTAACCCTAACCCTAACCCCTAACCCTAAAGACATAACCCTAACCCCTAACCCTCAACCCTAACCCCTAACCCAACCCTAACCCCTAACCCTAAAAAGTAACCCTCACCCTAACCTCAACCCTAACCCTAACCCTAACTCCTCACCCTAACCCTAACCCTAACCCCAACCCCTAACCCTAACCCCAACCCTAACCCTAACCCTAACCCTAACAGAAACTCCTAATGATAAACCTAACCCTAACCCCCTAACCCTAACCCTGTAACCCTAAGGGGGTGCCAGAACAGAGAATTTAAGAACCTAGGATTTAACCCTAACCCTAACCCTCAACCCTATAACATAACCCCTAACCCACAAAAAACAAAGATAACCCTAACCCTAATATAAAGCTAACTCCTAACCCTAATGAAAACCCTAACCCAAGGGGTAAAGTTAAGGACACAATACAGAGAAAGATTGAAATGGGAGAGTAACATAAAAACCTGAGAAACAGAAAAGTTAAGAAAAACAGAATTGAAAATCTAAAGAAAAGGGGCTGAGAAAGCCCAGTATAAAAGGCCCAGAGTGGCAAAGGAAACAATATTAAGAGACGCTAACCAGCCTCAAGGAAGGCTGCACCCAGCCGAAACGTAATGGATGATGGCCCAACGGCAGTGCAGCACTACACCGCTTAAGGGTAATTTTTTTGAACAGGGGGCACCGACCCCAATCCTAATTTGATGGACCTGCACCCTAGGTTCTGGCAATACAATGCCTAGTCTTAACCCACACCCTAACTAGCCCTAGCCCCATGGGATTGCACCCTAACCCCTGCCCCTAACAAACTCCTCCCTAACCCTGGGGACCCCACCCACCACCTTTCCTAACCCTAACCCTTTGGCCCCTCCCTCCTCCCCCATACCCTAACATGAGAACCCTGTAAAAACCCTCAAACTCCTAACCGAAAAGACATATAGAAAGACAAGTAACCTCAACCCTAACCCCTAAATAGAACTCCTAAAAAAACCCTAAAGAAAGACAAGATAGTAAAAGGAAGAGTAAAGTCACTAAGACACAAAGAAAGAAAACTAAACCCTCACGAAAAAAGACATAAAGAAAGTCAGAAAAAAGACAAAGAAAGATAACCCTAGCAAAAGGAAAAAGTAAAGTCACGAACCCTAACCCCTAAGAAACTAAAGTAACCCTAAGACATAAGAAAGACGAGATAGAAAAGAAAAGTCACCCTAAGAAACTGAGAAACAGAAACCCAAATGATAAAACGAAAGTAACACAAACAAGGAACTCCTGTAAAAGAACCCTGCCAGAACAGAGACCTTAACCTCAACATAGGACGGAAGTCTCCCTAAAAGTAGGGGGGTGCCATATTAACCCCCCTAACCAGAAAACAAAGATGAATAAAGAAATATAACCCCTAAACCCTAACGATAAAAAAAACCCTAACAAGGGTAAAGTTACAGACTAAGACACACCCTAAAAGATTGAAATGGGAGAGTAAACTCAACCTAACCCTGAGAAACAGAAAAAGTTAAGAAAAACCCTAACCCAAAACCCCTAACCCAAACCCTAACCCCTAAACCCTAACCTCTAACCCTAACGAGGGCCCAACCCCAGTAACCAACCCCTCAACCCTAGGCCCAACCCCCAAGTGGCACCCTAAGGAACCCTAACCCCTGGACCCTAACCCTAGAGACGTAAACCCCTAACCCTAACCCTAACCTCTAGGACCCTAACCCCAGGCTGCAACCCTAACCCCTAACCCAACCTAACTCCCAACCCTAACCCCGCGATGGCCCACCCCGGCCCAGTGCAACCCTAACCCCTGAAACCCAATCCCCAACCCTAACCCTAACCCTGATACTAACCCCTAACCCCAACCCTAACCTCACCCATTTGATGGAACCCCTAACACTTAGGTAACCCTAACCTTAACTCCCTAACCCTAACCCTAACCCTAACCCCTAACCCTAACCCTAACCCTCATGGGACCCTGGTGGTAAACCCTAACCTCTAACCTAACTTCTCTCCCTAACCCTAACCCTAATCAACCCCAAACCCACTCAACCTCTAACCCTAACCCTAACCCCTTAACCTCAACCCTAACCCCTCCCTAACCTACCACAACAACCCTAACCCTGTAAAAACCCTAACCCTAACCCTAACCCTAACCCTAACCCTAACTCAACCCCTAACCCTAACCCTAACCCTAACCCTAACTCCCCTAAAAACCCTAACTCCTAACCCTAAGTCTAACCCTAACCCTAACCTAACCCCCTAACAAGATAGTAAAAAGGGAAGAGTAAAGTCTAACCCTAACTCCCAAAGAAAGAAAAAACTAAAGTCAACTTAAAAAGATATAAAGAAAGTCAGAGAAAAGACAAAAGAAAGACAAGGTAGCAAAAGGAAAAGTGTAAAGTCAATTTTAAGACACAGAGAAAGAAAGAAACTAAAGTCTTAAAAAGACATAAAGAAAGATTAATAGAAAAAAGAACCCTAACCAATTTTAAGCCTAACTGAGAAACAGAAAACAAATGATAAACCCAGTGACACAAACAAGGAACCGGATGTGTAAAAGAAGGGTAACCAGAACAGAGAATTTGAAGAACATAGGACGGGAAGTCTAAAAAGTAGGGGGTGCCATATTAAGAAAAGTACAGAAAACAAAGATGAATAAAGAAATATAAAGGAAACCCTAACGATGAAAAACTAAATTTAAGGGTTAAGTTACAGACAAGACACAGAGAAAGATTGGAAATGGGAGAGTAACAAAAAAAACCTGAGAAACAGAAACCTCCTTAAGAAAACAGAATTGAAAACTAAAGAAAAGGGGCGGAGTAAAGCCTAGTATAACCCTTAACCCAGAGTGGCAAAACCCTAACCACAATAAGAGACGCTAACCCCTAACCCTAACCCAACAACCCCCAGCCCCCTAACCGTCGCCCTAACCCTAACCCTAACCAGTGCACTACACCCTAACCCTAAGGGTAACCTTTAACAGGGGCACCGAACTCCCTAATCCCATTTGGATGGACCTGCACCCTAGGTTCTGGGCAATAGCCGGGCTCTAACCCCTAACCCCACCCTAACCCTAGCCTGTGCCCTCCTAACCCTGGTGGTAACCCTAACCAATAACCCTAACCCTAACCCAACCCTCCCTAACCCACTAACCCCTAACCTAACCCTAACTCCTTTGCCCCTCCCCCTCCCCCTACCCTCAACATGACCCTAACCCTAACCCCAACTCAAAACCCAGAGTCACGCAGAAAAGACATATAGAAAGACAAGTAACCCTAACTTAAAAGAACCATAATAGAAGTCACGAAAAGTATAAAGAAAGACAAGATAGTAACCTCAACTCAAGAGAAGTCACGAAAGACACAAAGAAAGAAAACTAAAGTCGGAAAAGACATAAAGAAAGTCAGAAAAGACAAAGAAAGACAAGGTATAAAAGGAAAAGTAACCAATTTCGAAGACACAGAGAAAGAAAAACTAAAGTAAATTTAAAAGACATAAAGAAAGACTTAGATAGAAAAAGAAAAGTCAATGTAACAGAAACTGAGAAACAGAAAAACAAATGATAAACCTAATGGACACAACAAGGAACCTCATGTAAAGAAGTTAAAAGCCAGAACAGAGAATTTGAAGAACATAGGACGGGAAGTCTAAAAATAGGGGTGCCATATTAAGAAAAGTACTAAAACAAAGATGAATAAAGAAATATAAAGGAAAACAACCCGAACTGAACCCTAACTAAACAAGGGGTAAAGTTACAGACAAGACACAGAGAAAGATTGAAATGGAGAGTAACAAAAACCTGAGAAACAGAAAAGTTAAGAAAAACCAGAATTTTAAAAACTAAGAAAAGGGGCGGAGTAAGCCCACCCTAACCCTAAGGCCCAGAGTGGCAACCCTAACCCTAACCCTAAAGAGACGTAACCCCTGAGGAACCCTGCACCCAACCCTAACCGTCACCCTGGCCCAACTCCTACAGTGCACTACACCCGCTAAACCCTAACTTGAACAGGGGAACCACCCCAATCCCATTTGATGGACCGTGCACTTAGGTTCTGGCAACCCTAACCCTAACCCTTCCCCACACCCTAACTAGCCAAGGCCTCACCCTAATTGGTAACCCTAACCCTAACAATCCTCCCTAACCCTGGGGATCCCCACCCACCACCCTTTCCTAACCCCTAACCCCTTGCCCTCCCCTCCCCCTAACCCCAACATGAGAACCCTGTAAAACTCAAAAGAAAGAGTCACGAAAAAGTACATATAGAAAGACAAGACAAGGTCACTAAAAGACATAATAGAAGTCACGTAAAAGATAAAGAAAGACAAGATAGTAAAAGGAAGAGTAAAGTCAATGAAGACACAAAGAAAGAAAAAACTAAAGTCATCAAAAAGACATAAAGAAAGTCAGAAAAGACAAAGAAAGACAAGGTAGCAAAAGGAAAAGTAAAGTCACGAAGACACAGAGAAAGAAAACTAAAGTCACGTAAAAAGACATAAAGAAAGACTTAGATAGAAAAGAAAAGTCAAGAAACTGAGAAACAGAAAACAAATGATAAACGAGTGACACAAACAAGGAACGGATGTAAAAGAAGGTGCCAGAACAGAGAATTTGAAGAACATAGAACGGGAAGTCTAAAAAGTAGGGGGTGCCATATTAAGAAAAGTACAGAAAACAAAGATGAATAAAGAAATATAAAGGAAAACAACGATGAAAAAACTAAACAAGGGTAAAGTTACAGACAAGACACAGAGAAAGATTGAAATGGAGAGTAACAAAAAAAAACCTGAGAAACAGAAAAAGTTAAGAAAAACAGAATTGAAAAACTAAAGAAAAGGGGGCGGAGTAGTCTTCAGTATAAAAAAAGGCCCAGAGTGGCAAAGGAAAATGATTAAAGAGACGCTGGGCCAGCTCTGAGGAAGGCTGCACCCAGCCGAAACGTCGCGATGGCCCAACGGCAGTGCACTACACCCGCTATATGGGTAATTTTGAACAGGGGGGCACCGACCCCAATCCCATTTGATGGACCGTGCACTTAGGTTCTGGCAATAGCCGGGCCTAGCTCTTTCCCACACCCCAACTAGCCTGTGCCTCATGGGATTGGTGGTGCCCCTGCCTAATAACTCTCCCCTAACTATGGGGATCCTCCACCCACTACCTTTTCCTAACCCCTAACCCTTTGCCCCCTCCCCTCCCCCATACCCTAACATGAGAAACCCTAAAAACTCAAAAGAAAGAGTCAGTAGAAAGACATATAGAAAGTAAGGTCACGAAAAAGACATAATAGAAGTCAATTAAAAGATAAAGAAAGACAAGATAGTAAAGGAAGAGTAAAGTCAATGAAGACACAAAGAAAGAAAACTAAAGTCACGAAAAAGACATAAAGAAAGTCAGAAAAGACAAAGAAAGACAAGGTAGCAAAAGAAAAGTAAAGTCATGAAAGACACAGAGAAAGAAAAACTAAAGTCACTTAAAAGACATAAAGAAAGACGAGATAGAAAGAAAAGTCAAGAAACTGAGAAACAGAAAAAAACAAATGATAAACGAAAGACACAAACAAGGAACGGATGTAAAAGAAGGGGTGCTAGAACAGAGAATTTGAAGAACATAGGACGGGAAGTCTAAAAAGTAGGGTGCTATTAAGAAAAGTACAGAAAAACAAAGATGAATAAAGAAATATAAAGAAAACAACCATGAAAAATCTAAACAAGGGGTAAGTTACAGACAAGACACAGAGAAAGATTGGAAATGGAGAGTAAATAAAACCTGAGAAACAGAAAAGTTAAGAAAACAGAATTGAAAACTCCAAAGAAAAGGGGCGGAGAAGCTCAGTATAAAAGGCCCAGAGTGGCAAAGGAAAACACAAAGAGACGCTTTGGCCAGCTTGAGGAAGGCTGCACCCAGCCGAACGTCCTGATGGCCCAACGGCAGTGCACTACACCCGCTAAGGGTAATTCTTGAACAGGGCACCACCCCAATCCCATTTGATGGACCGTGGCACTTAGGTTCTGGCAATAGCCGGGCCTAGTCTTTCCCCACACCCTAACCAGCCTGTGTGCCTCATGGGATTGGTGGTGCCCCTGCCTAATAACTCCTCTCCCTAACCATGGGGATCCCTCACCCACTACCTTTTCCTAACCCTAACCCCTTTGCCCCTCCCCCTCCCCCATACCCCAACATGAGAAACCCCTGTAAAAACTCAAAAGAAAGAGTCAATGAAAAGACATATAGAAAGACAAGTAAGGTCACGAAAAGACATAATAGAAGTCACTTAAAAAGATAAAGAAAGACAAGATAGTAAAAGGAAGAGTAAAGTCACGAAAGACACAAAGAAAGAAAACTAAAGTCACGAAAAGACATAAAGAAAGTCAGAAAAAGACAAAGAAAGACAAGGTAGCAAAAGGAAAAGAAAGTCAATGGAAGACACAGAGAAAGAAAACTAAAGTCACGTAAAAGACATAAAGAAAGACGAGATAGAAAAAGAAAGTCAATGAAGAAACTGAGAAACAGAAAACAAATGATAAACGAAAGGACACAAAACAAGGAAACTTGATGTAAAAGAAGGGGTGCCAGAACAGAGAATTTGAAGAACATAGGACGGAAGTTCTAAAAAGTAGGGGTGCCATATTAAGAAAAGTACAGAAAACAAAGATGAATAAAGAAATATAAAGGAAAACAACGATGAAAACTAAACAAGGTAAAGTTACAGACAAGACACAGAGAAAGATTGAAATGGGAGAGTAACAAAAACCTGAGAAACAGAAAAGTTAAGAAAAAACAGAATTGAAAACTGTAAAGAAAAGGGGCGGAGTAAAGCCCAGTATAAAAGGCCCAGAGTGGCAAAGGAAAACACAAAGAGACGTTGGGCAGCTTGAGGAAGGCTGCACCAGCTCGAAACGTCATGATGGCCCAACGGCAGTGCACTACACCCGCTTAAGGGTAATTTTTTGAACAGGGGCACCAACCCCAATCCCATTTGATGGACCTGCACTTAGGTTCTTGGGCAATAGCTGGGCCTCAGTCTTTCCCCACACCTCTAACCAGCCTGTGCCTCATGGGATTGGTGGTGCCCCTGCCTAATAACTCTCCCTAACTATGGGGATCCCACCCACTCACCTTTTCCCAACCCTAACCCCTTTGCCCCCTCCCCTCCCCCATACCCTAACATGAGAAACCCCTAAAAAACTCAAAAGAAAGAGTCACGAGAAAAGACATAGAAAGACAAGTAAGGTCACTAAAAGACATAATAGAAGTCACTAAAAAGATAAAGAAAGACAAGATAGTAAAAGGAAGAGTAAAGTCACGAAAGACACAAAGAAAGAAAACTAAAGTCACGTAAAAGACATAAAGAAAGTCAGAAAAGACAAAGAAAGACAAGGTAGCAAAGGAAAAGTAAAGTCAATGAAAGACACAGAGAAAGAAAACTAAAGTCACGAAAAAGACATAAAGAAAGACGAGATAGAAAAGAAAGTCAATAAGAAACTGAGAAACAGAAAACAAATGATAAACGAAAGACAAAACAAGGAACGGATGTAAAAGAAGGGGTGCCAGAACAGAGAATTTGAAGAACATAGGACGGAAGTCTAAAAAGTAGGGGGTGCCATATTAAGAAAAGTACAGAAAACAAAGATGAATAAAGAAATATAAAGGAAAACAACGATGAAAAACTAAACAAGGTAAAGTTACAGACAAGACACAGAGAAAGATTGAAATGGGAGAGTAACAAAAAACCTGAGAAACAGAAAAGTTAAGAAACAGAATTGAAAACTAAAGAAAAGGGCGGAGTAAAGCCCAGTATAAAAGGCCCAGAGTGGCAAAGGAAAAACACAAAGAGACGCAAGCCTGAGGAAGGCTGCACCCAGTCGAAACGTCATGATGGCCCAACGGCAGTGCACTACACCCGCTAAGGGTACTTGAAACAGGGGCACCGACCCAACCCCATTTGATGGACCGACGGCACTTAGGTTCTGGCACAGCCGGCCTAGTCTTTCTTCCCCACACCCTAACTAGCCCTTGTGCCTCATGGGATTGGTGGTGCCCCTGCCTACAACCTCTCTCCCAACTATGGGGATCCCCACCCACTACCCTTTCCTAACCCTAACCCTTTTGCCCCTCCCTCCCCCATAACAATTCTAACATGAGAAACCCTGTAAAAACTCAAAAAGAAAGAGTCACGAGAAAGAGATATAGAAAGACAAGTAAGGTCACGAAAAAGACATAATAGAAGTCACGTAAAAGATAAAGAAAGACAAGATAGTAAAAGGAAGAGTAAAGTCACGAAAGACATAAAGAAAGAAAACTAAAGTCACGAAAAAGACATAAAGAAAGTCAGAAAAAGACAAAGAAAGACAAGGTAGCAAAGGAAAAGTAAAGTCACGAAAGACACAGAGAAAGAAACTAAAGTCACGAAAAGACATAAAGAAAGACGAGATAGAAAAAGAAAAGTCACTTAAGAAACTGGAGAAACAGAAAACAAATGATAAACGAGTGACACAAACAAGGAACTGATGTAAAAGAAGGTGCTAGAACAGAGAATTTGAAGAACATAGGACGGGAAGTCTAAAAAGTAGGGGGTGCCATATTAAGAAAAGTACAGAAAACAAAGATGAATAAAGAAATATAAAGGAAAACAACGATGAAAAAACTAAACAAGGTAAAGTTACAGACAAGACACAGAGAAAGATTGGAAATGGGAGAGTAACAAAAAAACCTGAGAAACAGAAAAGTTAAGAAAAACAGAATTGAAAACTAAAGAAAAGGGCGGAGTAAAGCCCAGTATAAAAGGCCCAGAGTGGCAAAGGAAAACAGGAAGAGACGTTGGCCAGTTTGAGAAGGCTGCACCCAGCCGAAACGTCACGATGGCCCAACGGCAGTGCACTACACCATGCTAAGGGTACTTGAACAGGGGGCACCACCCCAATCCCATTTGATGGACCTCTGTGCACTTAGGTTCTGGCACAGCCGGGCCTAGTCTTTTTCCCCACACCCTAACTAGCCTGTGCCTCATGGGATTGGTGGTGCCCCTGCCTAACAACTCTCTCAACTAACTGGGGATCCCCCACCCACTACCTTTTCCTAACCCTAACCCTTGCCCTCCCTCCCTCCCCATACCCTAACATGAGAAACCCCTGTAAAAACTCAAAAGAAAGAGTCACGAGAAAAGACATATAGAAAGACAAGTAAGGCAATGAAAAGACATAATAGAAGTCACGAAAAGATAAAGAAAGACAAGATAGTAAAAGGAAGAGTAAAGTCACTTAAAGACACAAAGAAAGAAAACTAAAGTCATTTAAAAAGACATAAAGAAAGTCAGAAAAAGACAAAGAAAGACAAGGTAGCAAAAGGAAAAGTAAAGTCACGAAAGACACAGAGAAAGAAAACTAAAGTCACGAAAAAGACATTAAAGAAAGACGAGATAGAAAAAGAAAAAAGTCAATGTAAGAAACCGAGAAACAGAAAACAAATGATAAACGAAAGTGACACAAACAAGGAACGGATGTAAAAGAAGGGGGTGCCAGAACAGAGAATTTGAAGAACATAGGACGGGGAAGTCTAAAAGCTAGGGGGTGCCATATTAAGAAAAGTACAGAAAACAAAGATGAATAAAGAAATATAAAGGAAAACAACGATGAAAAACTAAACAAGGGTAAAGTTACAGACAAGACACAGAGAAAGATTGGAAATGGGAGAGTAACAAAAAAAACCTGAGAAACAGAAAAGTTAAGAAAACAGAATTGAAAACTAAAGAAAAGGGGCGGAGTAAAGCCCAGTATAAAAGGCCCAGAGGGCAAAGGAAAAAAATGAAGAGACGCTAACAGCCTGAGGAAGGCTGCACCAGTCAAACGTCATGATGGCCCAACGGCAGTGCACTACACCCGCTTAAGGGTACTTTTTGAACAGGGGGCACCGAACTTCAATCCCATTTGATGGACCGTGCACTTGAAGCTCCTGGCAATAGCTGGGCCTAGTCTTTCCCCACACCCTAACTAGCCTGTGCCTCATGGGATTGGTGGTGCCCCTGCCTAACCAATCCTCTCCCCTAACTATGGGGATCCCCACCCACTACCTTTTCCTAACCCTAACCCCTTTGCCCCCCCTCCCTCCCCATACCCTAACATGAGAAACCCTGTAAAAACTCAAAAGAAAGAGTCACGAGAAAAGACATATAGAAAGACAAGTAAGGTCAATGTAAAAGACATAAATAGAAGTCACTTAAAAGATAAAGAAAGACAAGATAGTAAAAGGAAGAGTAAAGTCAATGAAAGACACAAAGAAAGAAAACCTAAAGTCACGAAAAGACATAAAGAAAGTCAGAAAAAAGACAAAGAAAGACAAGGTAGCAAAAGGAAAAAGTAAAGTCACGAAAGACACAGAGAAAGAAAACTAAAGTCACGAAAAAGACATAAAGAAAGACGAGATAGAAAAGAAAGTCACTAAGAAAACTGAGAAACAGAAAAACAAATGATAAAACGAAAGGACACAAACAAGGAACGGATGTAAAAGAAGGGGGGTGCCAGAACAGAGAATTTGAAGAACATAGGACGGAAGTCTAAAAAGTAGGGGTGCCATATTAAGAAAAGTACAGAAAACAAAGATGAATAAAGAAATATAAAGGAAAACAACGATGAAAACTAAACAAGTGGTAAAGCTACAGACAAGACACAGAGAAAGATTGAAATGGGAGAGTAACAAAAACCTGAGAAACAGAAAAAGTTAAAAAACAGAATTGAAAACTAAAGAAAAGGGGCGGAGTAAAGCCCAGTATAAAAGGCCCAGAGTGGCAAGGAAAAACACAAAGAGACGCTTGGGCCAGCCTGAGGAAGGCTGCACCCAGCCAAACGGGCTGCCATGGCCCAACGGCAGTGTACTACACCATATGGTAATTTTTGAACAGGGGGCACCGACCCCAATCCCATTTGATGGACCGTGCACTTAGGTTCTGGCAATAGCCGGGCCTAGTCTTCCCCACACCCTAACTAGCCTGTGCCTCATGGGATTGGTGGTGCCCTGCCTAATAACCTCTCCTAACTATGGGGATCCCTCACCCACTACCTTTTCCTAACCCTAACCCCTTTGCCCTCCCTCCCCATACCCTAACATGAGAAACCCTGTAAAAACTCAAAAGAAAGAGTCACGAGAAAAAGACATAGAAAGACAAGTAAGGTCACGAAAAAGACATAATAGAAGTCATCAAAAAGATAAAGAAAGACAAGATAGTAAAAGGAAGAGTAAAGCTCAATGAAGACACAAAGAAAGAAAACTAAAGTCACGTAAAAGATGATAAAGAAAGTCGAAAAAGAAGAAAAGACAAGGTAGTAAAAGGAAAAGTAAAGTCAATGAAAGACACAGAAAGAAAAACTAAAGTCAATGAAAAAGACATAAAGAAAGATTTAGATAGAGAAAAGAAAAGTCACGTAAGAAACTGAGAAACAGAAAACAAATGATAAACGAGTGACACAAACAAGGAACGGATGTAAAAGAAGGGGTGCCAGAACAGAGAATTTGAAGAACATAGGACGGAAGTCTAAAAAAAGTAGGGGCCATATTAAGAAAAGTACAGAAAACAAAGATGAATAAAGAAATATAAAAGGAAAACAACGATGAAAAAAACTAAACAAGGGGTAAAGTTACAGACAAGACACAGAGAAAGATTGGAAATGGGAGAGTAAATAAAAACCTGAGAAACAGAAAAAGTTAAGAAAACAGAATTGAAAACTAAAGAAAAGGGGCGGAGTAAAGTCTAGTATAAAAGGGCCCAGAGTGGCAAAGGAAAAACACAAAGAGACGCTAAATAGCCTGAGGAAGGCTGCACCCAGCCGAACGTCAGCGATGGCCCAACGGCAGTGCACTACACCCGCTTAGGTAATTTTTGAACAGGGGCACCGACCCCAATCCCATTTGATGGACTGCACTTAGGTTCTGGCAATAGCCGGGCCTAGTCTTCCCCACACCCTAACTAGCCTGTGCCTCATGGGATTGGTGGTGCCCCTGCCTAATAACTCTCTCCCTAACTATGGGATCCCCCCACCCACCTACCTTTTCCTAACCCTAACCCCTTTGCCCCCCCCTCCCCATACCCTAACATGAGAAACCCTGTAAAAACTCAAAAGAAAGAGTCAATGAAAAGACATATAGAAACAAGTAAGGTCACGAAAAGACATAATAGAAGTCACTTAAAAGATAAAGAAAGACAAGATAGTAAAGGAAGAGTAAAGTCACTGAAAGACACAAAGAAAGAAAACTAAAGTCACGAAAAGACATAAAGAAAGTCAGAAAGACAAAGAAAGACAAGGTAGCAAAAAGGAAAAGTAAAGTCAATGAAGACACAGAGAAAGAAAACTAAAGTCACGAAAAGACATAAAGAAAGACGAGATAGAAAAGAAAAGTCACGGAAGAAACTGAGAAACAGAAAACAAATGATAAACGAGTGACACAAACAAGGAACGGATGTAAAGAAGAAGGTGCCAGAACAGAATTTGAAGAACATAGGACGGAAAGTCTAAAAAAGTAGGGGTGCCATATTAAGAAAAGTACAGAAAAACAAAGATGAATAAAGAAATATAAAGGAAAACAACGATGAAAACTAAACAAGGGGTAAAGTTACAGACAAGACACAGAGAAAGATTGGAAATGGGGAGAGTAACATAAAAAACCTGAGAAACAGAAAAGTTAAGAAAAACAGAATTGAAAAACTAAAGAAAAGGCAAGAGTAAAGCCCAGTATAAAAAGGCCCAGAGTGGCAAAGGAAAACACAAAGAGACGTTAGTCAGCTCTGAGGAAGGCTGCACCCAGCCGAAACGTCAGCGATGGCCCAACGGCAGTGCACTACACCCGCTAAGGGTAATTTCTTGAACAGGGGGCACCAGACCCCAATCCCATTTGATGGACCGTAAGAATTAGGTTCTGGCAATAGCCGGGCTTCATAGTCTTCCCCCACACCCTAACTAGCCTGAGCCTCATGGGATTGGTGCAGCCCCTGCCCATCAACTCTCTCCCAACTATGGGATCCCACCCACTACCTTTCCTAACCCTAACCCCTTGCCCCCCTCCCCCTCCCCCATACCCCTAACATGAGAAACCCTGTAAAACTCAAAAGAAAGAGTCACGAGAAAAGACATATAGAAAGACAAGTAAGGTCATTAAAAAGACATATAATAGAAGTCACGAAAAAGATAAAGAAAGACAAGATAGTAAAAGGAAGAGTAAAGTCATCAAAGACACAAAGAAAGAAACTAAAGTCACGAAAAAGACATAAAGAAAGTCAGAAAAGACAAAGAAAGACAAGGTAGCAAAAGGAAAAGTAAAGTCAATGAAGACACAGAGAAAGAAAACTAAAGTCACGAAAAGACATAAAGAAAGACGAGATAGAAAAAGAAAAGTCAATGAAGAAACTGAGAAACAGAAAACAAATGATAAACGAGGACACAAACAAGGAACGGATGTAAAAGAAGGGGTGCTAGAACAGAGAATTTGAAGAACATAGGACGGAAGTCTAAAAAGTAGGGGTGCCATATTAAGAAAAGTACAGAAAAAACAAAGATGAATAAAGAAATATAAAGAAAACAACGATGAAAAACTAAACAAGGTAAAGTTACAGACAAGACACACAGAGAAAGATTGGAAATGGAGAGTAACAAAAAAACCTGAGAAACAGAAAAGTTAAGAAAAACAGAATTGAAAACTAAAGAAAAGGCGAGGAAGTTCTCAGTATAAAAGGCCCAGAGTGGCAAAGAAAAACACAAAGAGACGCAAGCCAGCTCTGAGGAAGGCTGCACTTCCAGCCGAAACGTCGCGATGGCCCTAAATCGGCAGTGCACTACACCCGGCTAAGGGTACTTGAACAGGGGGCAATTCCCCAATCCCATTTGATGGACCGTGCACTTAGGTTCTGGCAGAATAGCCGGGCCTAGTCTTTCCCCACACCCTAACTAGCCTGTGCCTCATGGGATTGGTGGTGCCCCTGCCTAACAACCTCTCCCTAAACCATGGGGATCCCCACCCACCACCTTTTCCTAACCCTAACCCCTTTGCCCCTCCCCTCCCCCATACCCTAACATGAGAAACCCTGTAAAAACTCAAAAGAAAGAGTCACTTAGAAAAGACATATAGAAAGACAAGTAAGGTCACTAAAAAGACATAATAGAAGTCACTAAAAGATAAAGAAAGACAAGATAGTAAAGGAAGAGTAAAGTCAATGAAGACACAAAGAAAGAAAAACTAAAGTCACGAAAAGACATAAAGAAAGTCAGAAAAAGACAAAGAAAGACAAGGTAGCAAAAGGAAAAGTAAAGTCACGGAAGACACAGAGAAAGAAACTAAAGTCACTTAAAAGACATAAAGAAAGACGAGATAGAAAAAGAAAAGTCACGTAAGAAACTGAGAAACAGAAAAACAAATGATAAACGAGTGACACAAACAAGGAACGGATGTAAAAGAAGGGGGTGCCAGAACAGAGAATTTGAAGAACATAGGACGGGAAGTCTAAAAAGTAGGGGGTGCCATATTAAGAAAAAGTACAGAAAAACAAAGATGAATAAAGAAATATAAAGGAAAACAACGATGAAAAAACTAAACAAGGGGTAAAGTTACAGACAAGACACAGAGAAAGATTGAAATGGGAGAGTAACAAAAAAAACCTGAGAAACAGAAAAGTTAAGAAAACAGAATTGAAAAACTAAAGAAAAGGGGCGGAGTAAAGCCTCAGTATAAAAGGCCCAGAGTGGCAAAGGAAAAACACAAAGAGACGCGGCCAGCTCTGAGGAAGGCTGCACCAGCCGAAACGCCGCGATGGCCCAACCTGGCAGTGCACTACACCCGCTTAAGGGTACTTTTTGAACAGGGGGCACCCCACCCCAATCCCATTTGATGGACCGTACCTTAGTTCTGGCAAATAGCCGGCTTGTCTTTCCTCACACCTCAACTCCTAACCCAACTCCTAACCCTAAGCAACTCTTCATGGACGGAATCGAGAGAAAGAATTGAAAGACGTTGGATTTATTGGTTAGATACCAAACAACCTCATGGATTGAATATCAAAACAATTGAAATTTTAAGAAATTTACGCTCCACCCACAAAATGAGTCCCACCCTAACCAATTGGCCCTCATCCCACCCACTTGGAACCTAATTGGCTCAGACCCTTAAAAAATTTAGCCCCAACCCTTGTTCTGGCCCTAACCCCAACCACTCCACTAATCTGCCCTCAACTCAACCACTTAACCCTAATCTGGCCCCACACTATTCGTTAACTAAGCCCCAACCCACATAGTAAACCCTAACCCTAACCACTTGGTATTTTGCCTTTTAAACCCACTCAATTGGATTAATAATTTATAATTCATTCTCTTTAATTTGGCCCTAAACCCATTATGGGAGATAAATCACAATAAATTAATTCTGATAGTTAAAAACTCAATTCATTAATTACATTAAAAAATTGGAAAAACAGCAATTACATATACAGTTAGGGTTAAAATACTATGTATATGATTAAAAAAATATTATACATGTGATTAAAAATGACTTACAGGATTAAAAAAACTGTTTAACATGATTATAAATTATTTACATGGCTAAAAATTAATATTTTTCTAAAAACATGTTATTGACATTGAGGGGTGATTAAAAATACATTTGTTAAAATTCTATCCAAAAAAACTAAGAACTCCACAAAGTAAAAACTAATTTGACTTTCTAAAACTAAATTCAAACTGACAAAAGTGGAGGATATAAATAGAGGTGGAAGGCACTCTCTGCTCATTCCACTCCAAACCATCGGACAGAGCAGACCGCTGAGAGCAAAGCCTGTTTTTTTCTTGTTTATTGTGTGCCTCAGGTTCGAAGAAGACCTTCACAGGTTTAAACGTCGTCAAGACGGGCACAATAAATTAATATTTATTTGGCCTTTTGTAATTTTATTTTTCTTTAAAACCTAAAAGGTTTTTTTCAAAACCAATTTATTTTCTTGCTTTAAGCAATTTCTTTTAAAAACTAAACGGCTTTTTTTCAAAAACCAATTCATTTTCTTTTATTTTATTTCTTTAAAAATTTGTTAAAATTTACAAATTTAAGTTAAAAATTTAATTTAAATTTTGGTAGGACAACCAATTAAAAAACACACTCGCCTCCATCCAACCTCACCATGGTTGGGATGGACTTGACTGACCCTGGTGCAGTGGCAAACGCCGCGGACAAGCCGGGTCCAGGCACCTTTGGCATCGGTGGATGGCTCGCAATCGGCCCGCCTCCAATTGGAGGAGGGCCCAAATCATCCTAACCGCCTCGCGCCCTTCGCACCCTCAGCCAGATATCTGGGACCTCAATCACGGTCCTACGCCTCAGTGACCGACAGATCTTTCGGCTCAGTTGCCGGACCACAGCGCTTGAACCAAGGCTGTCAACAGCAACCCACGGACCCGAAATTTGCCAAGTTGGTCAGACAACTTCATTTGGTCATCAAACTGGTCCATCATTTGCAGAACGTCTCACAGAAACCGGAAATTCCGAACCGCCATGATCTCTGCATGGTTCCAGAACCTGTCCACCATGATTAAGCCTGCATGCCCCAGTCAAAAACCAAAGACTTGATTGAAGGCAATGTTAGGGAATTGGGGACATACCACACTCATCATTCTTGAGGATCATTATACGGTCAATGTTGGAAGACGCTCTGTCGGAGCTCAGTGGGACTCTGCCATCTGACTGGCAAACGCCTTGAGGTAGCCACCAGATGGGCAAAGAAAAAACTTGCCCTAATCACCCAGGAGGTGATCGACCATGGAGGCATTGGTCACAACATGTACCGAGGTGGAAAAAAGGACCTCGACACAGAACCCGCACCAGCTGGCCCCTTGACACAGAACAACAGACAGAGGACGACAACAACCATCACAACAGACACGCCCACGAAAAATGAAACACAAACACGCCCTCCACATGCCAAAAACTGTTACCATCAGGTGCCCCACAAAACAGACAGTGGGAACTATGACTGATGGTGTGTCAGGATTGGACACCAGAGCCCCCCAAGACGAAAAGCAGGCTGGGACCAAGTGTTCAGGCTGCCCCACCATGGAACACAGTGACCCCAGGCCCCAAAGACAGGCAGGCAGGAGGAATTTCGGGGTGGTGATACCGAAGACAGCTCTCTTTTGACATAGTGGACATAGGGGAGGGGATAGACCAACAGAGTGCCACTCGTGCACAACGCCCACGGCCACAGCTCGAGCCACTGGGTGATGAGGAGAGGATAACAGGCTGGACAGCACTCCTCCAATGATCCCCACTGTCGCTGGTCCACGTCCCAAACCGGGAAACCTGTGACAGCCATCAAGTGTCAGCGATGGTGCACCTGGACCCCACTGCGCACCAGGATTCACCTGACCTGGAGTGAGTCCCTTGTTTGATGATGGTTCAGGAAGGGATTTCACGCTCCACTCCCATGCAATTTAAAAGCAAGGTCACGAGACACATTAACACAGATAGGAAAATGGTCGACTGGACCTTGAGTGTTAACAAAAGTGGTTGATTGTAGATTCCAAACCCTCGCCAGGATTCCCCCATTCACACCAGGACCTTTCAGATTGATAGTTATCCTGGAGGCACTTTCAGACACGCCAAGCCCTTTATCTCAACTGCAACATCCCAGGTGACAGTGGAAAGGTGGTCCTCGCAGATTTGGGATCAACTGTAGGTGGCAGAAACCAAAAACAGACTGCCATCAAACAGATGCAGGCAGCAGTACGGGCAGCCAAACGCCAGTTCCCTTACTCTGAGATATGGGTTCCAAGTTATCAACTATTCCAATTTCTTGTCCAGTGAAGAACGGACCAATCTTCCAGATTCTGAATGGCACACATTCAGCTTAAACTTGCCATTCATTCCAGCCTTGACTACAAGTTCTTCCTACAGACTGAAAGTGATTGTGTGCACTGGACTTAAGGAACGTCCCGGGCAATGTTGGACCATTGGGCAACTTATTTAAACTTAAACCCTCGTTAAGCCCTTACAGGACGGGAATGAGGGAGTAATGCCCTTCTCCCATAATGTAATGGTCTTAGCTAAAACTTTACCTTGTCGGACACGCAGTTGGTCTCTCTCAACAGAGGTTT
Organism: Oreochromis aureus; assembly: GCF_013358895.1. Classification (NCBI taxonomy): domain Eukaryota; kingdom Metazoa; phylum Chordata; class Actinopteri; order Cichliformes; family Cichlidae; genus Oreochromis; species Oreochromis aureus. Next base: position 134,361,818 of record NC_052944.1, on the reverse strand, counting down.
GACCTTTGTCCCATATTAATGGACTTTAATTGAATCAGAGAACCAAATTTGAATTGACATGCAAAATTATCACCAAGACTCAAACTGGCTGCATACTTCAGGACTTCCAATGAAACAGCAAAGGGCCTCATTCCTCATGGCTAAACTCCATTGACACCACCCGCAGAGAGAAACTGCCACCAGAAATTAATTTTCTTATTAAAAGATCAAAAAGATTTTAACAAACACTTTAAAAACTATACAGAGAAACCAAATTTATTACCAGAAGAACAGGACGAATTAAAACAATTAATGAAAATAAGCACATAGTGATTAAACCTGCCGATAAGGGCAGTGTGGTGGTGATCCCGATCGATCAATACATCAGGGAAGTTGATCGCCAATTAAGTGATAAAACATATTACACCAAATTAAAAGAACCAATTTATTTAAAAAACGGTTCCTGAAGTTCATAGGATAATTGATGATTTGTATAATAAAAACACATTAATAATAGACAACCACAATATTTGAAGGAGATCAGTGAACCACGGGCACGTAGATTTTACATCCTGCCCAAAATTCATAAGGATCCAAAAAGTGGACAGTGTGCCTTCGAAATTCCTCCAGGTAGACCCATCGCCTCTGACTGTGGAAGCGAGACGTATCAAACCGCCAAATTTATTGATTATTTTTGACTCCACTGTCGATGAAGCATCCGGCATACCTTAAAGACACGTATCATTTCATTAGCATAATTCATGGGTTAAAAATTCCAGTGGAGTCCTTCTTCTTTTCACCATAGACATAGACAGTCTATACACGAATATAGACATCAGGGCAGGACTGTCTACTGTCGAAAATGTTTTCCTAAAGTACCCAGATCCAAATAGACCGGATACAGAATTGTTACAGCTTCTAGAAATCAATTTGACCAAAAAACGATTTCAGTTTAATGGAGAGTATTTCTTTACAAATTAAAGGCACGGCCATGGGCAAACGTTTGCCCCAGCTTCACGCAAAACATCTTTATGGCAGATTGGGAGGAGAAAGCCCCAAACAAGTGCCATAAGAAACCCTCTCCATTATCTCAGATATCTTGATGACATCTTTGGAATTTGGACTTATTCAAAAGAAGATTTTGCAGATTTTATCCAAATTTTAGATACCCATGATCCGTCGATTCGGTAAAGTTCAAATAGGTGAAAGATCTATCAATTTTCTAGATACGACGGTATAAAGGGGAATCCTTCAATTCGGACCAAAATTGGACATCAAAGTTTATTTTAAAGAAACTGATACACATGCTTTATTATTTAAAACCAGTTTCCATCCCAAACACATCTACAGAGGATTAGTGAAATCACAATTTACAAGATTTAAACGGATTTGTACAAAGGAAAATGACTTCCGGGAGGCTGTAATCCGATCTCTCTGCAGGGCTCTGAGGAGCCGAGGTACTCGAGACCTTTCTTGAGAGAATGTCTCAAAACCTTCCAGACCTCTAAACAAAGAGAACAGAAGAACATTATTCCATTAGTTACTGATTTTGCAACCATGACTGAAAGGTTACATCACAAATTTAAGAACAATTACCAATTGATCATCAAAATTCGGCTCTATTACAGGATTATTCGGTCATTTCGCATATAGAAGACATCAAAATTTGAAAGACATTCTTGTAAGAGCAAGATTACCATCTATACAACCATTCGAGAAAAAAAGAATACCCTTTCAGGAATGTTTGTGAGACTCAACTTTGTGCGGAATAGAGTGAAAAGACTATTTTTGAAATCAAACAAAGGTTCTCACCACATTACCCACCAATTGCATTTATCTCATATTTTGTGCAAAATGTGGTAAACAATACATTGGACAGACCAAAAATTCAATCCTCACTCGAATGACCCAACATAGATTTAATGTGAGAACCCAAAAAATGTTCACATCTGTTAGTTCATCATTTTATTTCATGGCTTACAATCAGTCAGAGTGTCGGAATCCAAAGCAACTCTTCATGGACGGAATCAGAGAGAAAGAAATTGAAAGACGTTGGATTTATTGGCTAGATACCAAACAACCTCATGGATTGAATATCAAAACAATTGAAATTTTAAGAAATTTTACGCCCACCCACAAAATGAGTCCTAACCCTAACCAATTTGGCCCTAATCCCACCCACTTGGAACCCAATTGGCTCAGACCCTTAAAATTTAGCCCCAACCCTTGTTCTGGCCCTAACCCCAACCACTCCACCAATCTGGCCCCAACCCCAACCACTTAACCCTAATCTGGCCCTAACACTATTCGCTAACTAAGCCCCAACCCACATAGTAAACCCCAACCCTAACCACTTGGTATTTTGGCCTTTAAACCCAATTAATTGGATTAATAATTTATAATTCATTCTCTTTAATTTGGCCCTAAACCCCATTATGGGAGATAAAATCACAATAAATTAATTTACAGTTAAAAAACTCAATTCATTAATTACATTAAAAAATTGGAAAACATAAATTACATATACAGTTGGGGTTAAAATACTATGTATATGATTAAAAAATATTATACATGTGATTAAAAAATGACTTACAGGATTAAAAACTGTTTAACATGATTATAAATTATTTACATGGCTAAAAATTAATATTTTTCTAAAACATGTTATTGACATTGAGGGGTGATTAAAAAATACATTTGTTAAAAATTCTATCCAAAAACTAAGAACGATTAAAGTAAAAACTAATTTGACTTTCTAAAACTAAATTCAAACTGACAAAAAGTGGAGGATATAAATAGAGGTGGAAGGCACTCTCTGCTCATTCCACTCCAAACCATCGGACAGAGCAGACCGCTGAGAGCAAGCCTGTTTTTTCTTGTTTATTGTGTGTGCCTAGGCTCGAAGAAGACCTTCACAGGTCGAAACGTCGCCGCATCGGGCACACAAATTAATATTTATTTGGCCTTTTGTAATTTTATTTTTCTTTAAACCTAAAAGGTTTTTTTTCAAAACCAATTTATTTTCTTGCTTTTAAGAATTTCTTTTTAAAACTAAACGGTTTTTTTCAAAACCAATTCATTTTCTTTTATTTTATTTCTTTAAAATTTGGGTTAAAATTTACAAATTTAAGTTAAAATTTAATTTAAATTTTGGTAGGACAACCAATTAAAAACACACTCGCCTCCATCCAACTCACCATGGTTGATGGACTTCAGACTGGACCCTGGTGCGTTATGGCAAACGCCAGGGGACAAGCCGGGGTCCAGGCACTCACCGAGGGATGGCTCTGCACCGCCCGCCTCCAATTGGAGGAGGGGCCCAAATTTCATCCCAACTGCCTGCGCCTCCTTCGGTACCAGCCAGATATCTGGGACCTCAATCACGGTCCCACGCTCAGTGACCGACACAGACCTTTTCGGTTCAGTTGCCGGACCACAGCGCTGAACCAAGGCCACCAACAGCAAACCCACGGACCCGAAATTTGCCAAGTTGGTCAGACAACTTCATTTGGTCATCAAACTGGTCCATCATTTGCAGAACGCTCTCACAGAAACCGGGAAACCCGAACCCGCCATGATCTCTCGTGATGGTCGAGAACCTGTCCACCATGATTAAGCCTGCATGCCCCAGTCAAAACCAAAGACTTGATTGAAGGCAATGCTAGGAATTGGGGACATACCACACTCATCATTCTTGAGGATCATTATACGGTCGTGTTGGAAGACGTTCTGTCGGAGCTCAGTGGGACTCTGCCATCTGACTGGCAAACGCCTTTGAGGTAGCCACCAGATGGGCAAAGAAAACTTGCCTCGAATCACCCAGGAGGTGATCGACCATGCGGAGGCATTGGTCACAACATGTACCGAGGTGGAAAAGGACCTCGACACAGAACCCGCACCAGCTCCCCTTGACACAGAACAACAGACAGAGGACGTATAACAACCATCACAACAGACACGCCCACGAAAAAAACAAACACAAACACGCCCTCCACATGCCAAAACTGTTACCATCAGTGCCCCACAAAACAGACAGTGGGAACTATGACTGATGGTGTGTCAGATTGGACACCAGAGCCCCCCAAGACGAGCAGGCTGGACCAAGTGTTCAGGCTGCCCCACTCATGGAACACAGTGACCCCAGGCCCCAAAGACAGGGCAGGAGGAATACTGGGGTGGTGATACCGAAGACAGCTCTTTTGACATAGTGGACATAGGGGAGGGATAGACGAACAGAGTGCCACTGTGGCACAACGCCCACGGCCACAGCTCGAGCCACTGGGTGATGAGGAGGATAACAGGCTGGACAGCACTCTCCAATGATCCCCACTGTCGTTGGTCCACGCCCCAAACCGGGAAACTCAGACAGCCATCAAGTGTCAGCGATGGTGCACCTGGACCCCACTGCGCACCAGGATTCACCTGACCTGGAGGAGTCCTTGTTTGATGATGGTTCAGGAAGGGATTTCACGCCCACTCCCATGCAATTTAAAAAGCAAGGTCACGAGACACATTAACACAGATAGAAAATGGTCGACTGACCTTGAGTGTTAACAAAAGTGGTTGATTGTAGGGGATTCAAACCGCCAGGATTCCCCATTCACAATTCGTGACCTTCAGATTGATAGTTATCCTGGAGGCAATTTCAGACACGCCTAAGCCTTTATCTCAACTGCAACATCCCAGGTGACAGTGGAAAAGGTGGTCCTCGTGATTTGGGATCAACTGTAGGTGGCAGAAACCAAAACAGACTGCCATCAAACAGATGCAGGCAGCAGTACGGGCAGCCAAACGCCAGTTCCCTTTACTCTGAGATATGGGTTCCGTTATCAACCATTCCACTCTTGTCCAGTGAAGAACGGACCAATCTCCAGATTCTGAATGGCCACATTCAGCTTAAACTTGCCATTCATTCCAGCCTTGACTACAAGTTCTTCCGCACTGAAAGTGATTGTGTGCACTGGACGCAAGGAAACGGCCCGGCAATGTTGGACCATTGGGCAACTTATTTAAACTTAAACCCCTGCTAAGCCCCTTACAGGACGGGAATGAGGGAGTAATGCCCTTCTCTCCCATAATGTAATGGTCTTTAGCTAAAATCTTTACCTTGTCGGACACGCAGGTGTCTCTCCTCAACAGAGGTTTGACCTTTGTCCCGACAATGGACTTTAATTGAATCAGAGAACCAAATTTGAATTGACATGCAAAATTATCACCGAAGACTCAAACTGGCTGCATACTTCAGGACTTCCACGAAACAGCAAAAGGCCTCATTCCCCATGGCTAAATCCTATTGGACACCACCCGCAGAGAAACTGCCACCAGAAATTAATTTTCTTATTAAAAAGATCAAAAAGATTTTAACAAACACTTTAAAACTATACAGAGAAACCAAATTTATTACCAGAAGAACAGGACGAATTAAAACAATTAATGAAAAATAAGCATATAGTGATTAAACCTGCCGATAAGGGCAGTGTGGTGGTGATCCTCGATCGGGATCAATACATCAGGAAGTTGATCGCCAATTAAGTGATAAAACATATTACACCAAATTAAAAGAACCAATTTATTTAAAACGGTTCCTGAAGTTCATAGGATAATTGATGATTTGTATAAAAAAACACATTAATAATAGACAACGACAATATTTGAAGGGAGATCAGAACCACGGGCACGTAGATTTTACATCCTGCCCAAAATTCATAAGGATCCAAAAAGTGACAGTGCCCTTCGAAATTCCTCCAGGTAGACCTATCGCCTCTGACTGTGGAAGCGAGACGATCAAACCGCCAAATTTATTGATTATTTTTGACTCCACTGTCGATGAAGCATCCGCATACCTTAAAGACACGTATCATTTCATTAGCATAATTCATGGGTTAAAAATCTCCAGTGGAGTCCTTCTTCTTTTCACCATAGACATAGACAGTCTATACACGAATATAGACATCAGGGCAGGACTGTCTACTGCTCAAAATGTTTTCCCTAAAGTACCCAGATCCAAATAGACCGGATACAGAATTGTTACAGCTTCTAGAAATCAATTTGACCAAAAACGATTTCGAGTTTAATGGAGAGTATTTCACAAAATTAAAGGCACGGCCATGGGCAAAACGCTTGCCCCAGCCTACGCAAACATCTTTATGGCAGATTGGGAGGAGAAAGCCCTAAACAAGTGCCATAAGAAACCTCTCCATTATCTCAGATATCTTGATGACATCTTTGAATTTGGACTTATTCAAAAGAAGATTTTGCAGATTTTATCCAAATTTTAGATACCCATGATCCGTCGATTCGGTAAAGTTCGAAATAGGTGAAAGATCTATCAATTTTCTAGATACGACGGTGTATAAAGGGGAATCCTTCAATTCGACCAAAAATTGGACATCAAAGTTTATTTTAAAGAAACTGATACACATGCTTTATTATTTAAAACCAGTTTCATCCCAAACACATCTACAGAGGATTAGTGAAATCACAATTTACAAGATTTAAACGGATTTGTACAAAGGAAAATGACTCCGGGAGGCTGTAATCTATCCTCTGCAGGGCTCTGAGGAGCCGAGGGTACTCGAGACCTTTCTTGAGAGAATGTCTCAAAACCTTCCAGACCTCTAAACAAAGAGAACAGAAGAACATTATTCCATTAGTTACTGATTTTGCAACCATGACTGGAAGGCTACATCACAAATTTAAGAACAATTACCAATTGATCATCAAAAATTCGGTCTATTACAGGATTATTCGGTCATTTCGCATATAGAAGACATCAAAATTTGAAAGACATTCTTGTAAGAGCAAGATTACCATCTATACAACCATTCGAGAAAAAGAATACCTTTTCAGGAATGTTTGTGAGACTCAACTTTGTGTGGAATAGAGTGAAAAGACTATTTTTGAAATCAAACAAAGGTTCTCACCAAGACACCCACCAATTGCATTTATCTCATATTTTGTGCAAAATGTGGTAAACAATACATTGACAGACCAAAATTCAATCCTCACTGAATGACCCAACATAGATTTAATGTGAGAACCCAAAAAATGTTCACATTCCGTTAGTTCATCATTTTATTTCTCATGGCTTACAATCAGTCAGAGTGTCGGGAATCCAAAGCAACTCTTCATGGACGGAATCAGAGAGAAAGAAATTGAAAGACGTTGATTTATTGGCTAGATACCAAACAACCTCATGGATTGAATATCAAAACAATTGAAATTTTAAGAAATTTTACGCCCACCCACAAAATGAGTCCTAACCCCAACCAATTTGGCCCTAATCCCACCCACTTGGAACCCAATTGGCTCAGACCCCTTAAAAATTTAGCCCCAACCCTTGTTCTGGCCCCAACCCTAACCACTCCACTAATCTGGCCCCAACCCCAACCACTTAACCCTAATCTGGCCCTAACACTATTCGTTAACTAAGCCCCAACCCACATAGTAAACCCCAACCCAACCACTTGGTATTTTGGCCTTTAAACCTACTTAATTGATTAATAATTTATAATTCATTCTCTTTAATTTGGCCCTAAACCCCATTATGGGAGATAAAATCACAATAAATTAATTTACAGTTAAAAACTCAATTCATTAATTACATTAAAAAATTGGAAAACATAAATTACATATACAGTTGTTAAAAATACTATGTATATGATTAAAAAAATATTATACATGTGATTAAAAATGACTTACAGGATTAAAAAAACTGTTTAACATGATTATAAATTATTTACATGGCTAAAAAAATTAATATTTTTCTAAAACATGTTATTGACATTGAGGGGTGATTAAAAATACATTTGTTAAAATTCTATCCAAAAACTAAGAACGATTAAAGTAAAAAACTAATTTGACTTTCTAAAACTAAATTCAAACTGACAAAAAGTGGGAGGATATAAATAGAGGTGGAAGGCACTCTCTGCTCATTCCACTCCAAACCATCGGACAGAGCAGACCGCTGAGAGCAAGCCTGTTTTTTTCTCTGTTTATTGTGTGTGCCTAGGCTCGAAGAAGACCTTCACAGGTCGAAACGTCAAGACGGGCAACACAAATTAATATTTATTTGGCCTTTTGTAATTTTATTTTTCTTTAAAACCTAAAAAGGTTTTTTTTCAAAACCAATTTATTTTCTTGCTTTAAGAATTTCTTTTAAAACTAAACGGTTTTTTTCAAAACCAATTCATTTTCTTTTTATTTTATTTCTTTAAAAATTTAAGTTAAAATTTACAAATTTAAGTTAAAAATTTAATTTAAATTTTGGTAGGACAACCAATTAAAAACACACTCGCCTCCATCCAACTCACCATGGTTGGATGGACTTCAGACTGGACCCTGGTGCGTTATGGCAAACGCCGTGGACAAGCCGGGGTCCAGGCACCTACCGAGGATGGCTCAGCGCACCGCCCGCCCCAATTGGAGTGAGGGGCCCAAACTTTCATCCTAACTGCCTGCGCCCCTTCGGTACCAGCCAGATATCTGGGACCTCAATCACGGTCCCACGCTTCAGTGACCCGACACAGACCTTTCGGTTCAGTTGCCGACCACAGCGCTGAACCAAGGCCGCAACAGCAACCCACGGACCCGAAATTTGCCAAGTTGGTCAGACAACTTCATTTGGTCATCAAACTGGTCCATCATTTGCAGAACGCCTCACAGAAACCGGGAAACCCGAACCCGCCATGATCTCGCATGGTCGAGAACCTGTCCACCATGATTAAGCCTGCATGCCCCAGTCAAAACCAAAGACTTGATTGAAGGCAATGCTAGGAATTGGGGACATACCACACTCATCATTCTTGAGGATCATTATACGGCCGCAGTTGGAAGACGCTTGTCGGAGCTCAGTGGGACTCTGCCATCTGACTGGCAAACGGCCTTTTGAGGTAGCCACCAGATGGGCAAAGAAAAACTTGCCCCGAATCACCCAGGAGGTGATCGACCATGCGAGGCATTGGTCACAACATGTACCGAGGTGGAAAAGGACCCCGACACAGAACCCGCACCAGCTCCCTGACACAGAACAACAGACAGAGGACGACAACAACCATCACAACAGACACGCCCACTAAAACAAACACAAACACGCCCCTCCACATGCCAAAACTGTTACCATCAGTGCCCCACAAAACAGACAGTGGGAACTATGACTGATGGTGTGTCAGATTGGACACCAGAGCCCCCAAGACGAGCAGGCTGGACCAAGTGTTCAGGCTGCCCCACTCATGGAACACAGTGACCCCAGGCCCCAAAGACAGGGCAGGAGGAGGAGTCCGGGGGTGGTGATACCGGAAGACAGCTCTCTTTGACATAGTGGACATAGGGAGGGATAGACGAACAGAGTGCCACTCTGCACAACGCCCACGGCCACAGCTCGAGCCACTGGGTGATGAGGAGGACAACAGGCTGGACAGCACTCTCCAATGATCCCCACTGTCGTTGGTCCACGCCCCAAACCGGGAAACTCAGACAGCCATCAAGGTCAGCGATGGTGCACCTGGACCCCACTGCGCACCAGGATTCACCTGACCTGGAGTGGAGTCCCTTGTTTGATGATGGTTCAGGAAGGATTTCACGCCCACTCCCCATGCAATTTAAAAGCAAGGTCACTTAGACACATTAACACAGATAGGAAAATGGTCGACTGGACCTTGAGTGTTAACAAAAGTGGTTGATTGTAGATTCAAACCTCGCCAGGATTCCCCATTCACACCAGGACCTTCAGATTGATAGTTATCCTGAGGCAATTTCAGACACGCCCAAGCCTTTATCTCAACTGCAACATCCCAGGTGACAGTGGAAAAGGTGGTCCTCGCATTTGGGATCAACTGTAGGTGGCAGAAACCAAAACAGACTGCCATCAAACAGATGCAGGCAGCAGTACGGCAGCCAAACGCCAGTTCCCTTACTCTGAGATATGGGTTCCGGTTATCAACCATTCCACTCTCTTGTCCAGTGAAGAACGGACCAATCTCCAGATTCTGAATGGCCACATTCAGCTAAACTTGCCATTCATTCCAGCCTTGACCACAAGTTCTTCCGCACTGAAAGTGATTGTGTGCACTGGACTAAGGAAACGCCCGGCAATGTTGGACCATTGGGCAACTTATTTAAACTTAAACCTCGTTAAGCCCCTTACAGGACGGAATGAGGGAGTAATGCCCTTCTCTCCCATAATGTAATGGTCTTAGCTAAAACTTTACCTTGTCGGACACGCAGAAGGTCTCTCCTCAACAGAGGTTTGACCTTTGTCCCATTAATGGACTTTAATTGGAATCAGAGAACCAAATTTGAATTGGACATGCAAAATTATCACCAAGACTCAAACTGGCTGCATACTCAGGACTTCCACGAAACAGCAAAAGGCCTCATTCCCCATGGCTAAATCCCATTGGACACCACCCGCAGAGAAACTGCCACCAGAAATTAATTTTCTTATTAAAAAGATCAAAAAGATTTTAACAAACACTTTAAAACTATACAGAGAAACCAAATTTATTACCAGAAGAACAGGACGAATTAAAACAATTAATGAAAAATAAGCACATAGTGATTAAACCTGCCGATAAGGGCAGTGTGGTGGTGATCCTCGATCGATCAATACATCAGGGAAGTTGATCGCCAATTATGATAAAACATATTACACCAAATTAAAAGAACCAATTTATTTAAAAACGGTTCCTGAAGTTCATAGGATAATTGATGATTTGTATAATAAAAACACATTAATAATAGACAACCACAATATTTGAAGGGAGATCAGTGAACCACGGGCACGTAGATTTTACATCCTGCCCAAAATTCATAAGGATCCAAAAAAGTGGACAGTGCCCTTCGAAATTCCTCCAGGTAGACCTATCGCCTCTGACTGTGGAAGCGAGACGATCAAACCGCCAAATTTATTGATTATTTTTGACTCCACTGTCGATGAAGCATCCGCATACCTTTTAAAGACACGTATCATTTCATTAGCATAATTCATGGGTTAAAAATTCCAGTGAGTCCTTCTTCTTTTCACCATAGACATAGACAGTCTATACACGAATATAGACATCAGGGCAGGACTGTCTCACTGTCGAAAAATGTTTTCCTAAAGTACCCAGATCCAAATAGACCGGATACAGAATTGTTACAGCTTCTAGAAATCAATTTGACCAAAAACCATTTCGAGTTTAATGGAGAGTATTTCTCACAAATTAAAGGCACGGCCATGGGCAAAACGCTTGCCCCAGCCTACGCAAAACATCTTTATGGCAGATTGGGAGGAGAAAGCCCTAAACAAGTGCCATAAGAAACCCTCCATTATCTCAGATATCTTGATGACATCTTTGGAATTTGGACTTATTCAAAAGAAGATTTTGCAGATTTTATCCAAATTTTAGATACCCATGATCCGTCGATTCGGTAAAGTTCAAATAGGTGAAAGATCTATCAATTTTCTAGATACGACGTGTATAAAGGGGAATCCTTCAATTCGGACCAAAAATTGGACATCAAAGTTTATTTTAAAGAAACTGATACACATGTTTTATTATTTAAAACCAGTTTCCATCCCAAACACATCTACAGAGGATTAGTGAAATCACAATTTACAAGATTTAAACGGATTTGTACAAAGGAAAATGACTCCCGGAGGCTGTAACGATCCTCTGCAGGGCTCTGAGGAGCCGAGGGTACTGAGACCTTTCTTGAGAGAATGTCTCAAACCTTCCAGACCTCTAAACAAAGAGAACAGAAGAACATTATTCCATTAGTTACTGATTTTGCAACCATGACTGGAAGGCTACATCACAAATTTAAGAACAATTACCAATTGATCATCAAAAATTCGGGTCTATTACAGGATTATTCGGTCATTTCGCATATAGAAGACATCAAAATTTGAAAGACATTCTTGTAAGAGCAAGATTACCATCTATACAACCATTCGAGAAAAAGAATACCCTTTCAGGAATGTTTGTGAGACTCAACTTTGTGCGGAATAGAGTGAAAAGACTATTTTGAAAATCAAACAAAGGTTCTCACCGCATTACCTACCAATTGCATTTATCTCATATTTTGTGCAAAATGTGGTAAACAATACATTGGACAGACCAAAATTCAATCCTCACTGAATGACCCAACATAGATTTAATGTGAGAACCAAAAAATGTTCACATTCCGTTAGTTCATCATTTTATTTCTCATGGCTTACAATCAGTCAGAGTGTCGGGAATCCAAAGCAACTCTTCATGGACGGAATCAGAGAGAAAGAAATTGAAAGACGTTGGATTTATTGGCTAGATACCAAACAACCTCATGGATTGAATATCAAAACAATTGAAATTTTAAGAAATTTTACGCCCCACCCACAAAATGAGTCCTAACCCCAACCAATTTGGCCCTAATCCCACCCACTTGGAACCCAATTGGCTCAGACCCCTTAAAATTTAGCCCCAACCCTTGTTCTGGCCCTAACCCTCAACCACTCCACTAATCTGGCCCTCAACCCCAACCACTTAACCCTAATCTGGCCCTAACACTATTCGTTAACTAAGCCCTCAACCCACATAGTAAACCCTAACCCTAACCACTTGGTATTTTGGCCTTTAAACCTAATTAATTGGATTAATAATTTATAATTCATTCTCTTTTAATTTGGCCCTAAACCCCATTATGGGAGATAAAATCACAATAAATTAATTTATAGTTAAAAACTCAATTCATTAATTACATTAAAAATTGGAAAACATAAATTACATATACAGTTGGGGTTAAAAATACTATGTATATGATTAAAAATATTATACATGTGATTAAAAAATGACTTACAGGATTAAAAACTGTTTAACATGATTATAAATTATTTACATGGCTAAAAAATTAATATTTTTCTAAAACATGTTATTGACATTGAGGGGTGATTAAAAATACATTTGTTAAAATTCTATCCAAAAACTAAGAACCATTAAAGTAAAAACTAATTTGACTTTCTAAAACTAAATTCAAACTGACAAAAAGTGGAGGATATAACAGAGGGAAGGCACTCTCTGCTCATTCCACTCCAAACCATCGGACAGAGCAGACCGCTGAGAGCAAGCCTGTTTTTTCTTGTTTATTGTGTGTGCCTAGGCTCGAAGAAGACCTTCACAGGTCGAAACGTCACCGCATCGGGCACACAAATTAATATTTATTTGGCCTTTTGTAATTTTATTTTTCTTTTTAAAACCTAAAAGGTTTTTTCAAAACCAATTTATTTTCTTTGCTTTAAGAATTTCTTTTAAAACTAAACGGTTTTTTCAAACCAATTCATTTTCTTTTTATTTTATTTCTTTAAAAATTTAAGTTAAAATTTACAAATTTAAGTTAAAAATTTAATTTAAATTTTGGTAGACAACCAATTAAAACACACTCGCCTCCATCCAACTCACCATGGTTGGATGGACTTCAGACTGGACCCTGGTGCGTTATGGCAAACGCCGTGGACAAGCCGGGTCCAGGCACCTCACCGAGGATGGCTCGTGCACCGCCCGCCTCCAATTGGAGGAGGGGCCCAAACCATCCTAACCGCCTGCGCCTCCCTTCGTACCTCAGCCAGATATCTGGGACCTCAATCACGGTCCCACGCCCAGTGACCCGACACAGACCTTTTCGGTTCAGTTGCCGGACCACAGCGCTTGGAACCAAGGCCAAACAGCAACCCACGGACCCGAAATTTGCCAAGTTGGTCAGACAACTTCATTTGGTCATCAAACTGGTCCATCATTTGCAGAACGCTCTCACAGAAACCGGGAAACCCGAACCCGCCATGATCTCTCTCGATGGTCGAGAACCTGTCCACTATGATTAAGCCTGCATGCCCCAGTCAAAAACCAAAGACTTGATTGAAGGCAATGCTAGGAATTGGGGACATACCACACTCATCATTCTTGAGGATCATTATACGGCCGTGTTGGAAGACGTTCTGTCGGAGCTCAGTGGGACTCTGCCATCTGACTGGCAAACGGCCTTTGAGGTAGCCACCAGATGGGCAAAGAAAAACTTGCCCTCAATCACCCAGGAGGTGATCGACCATGCGGAGGCATTGGTCACAACATGTACCGAGGTGGAAAAGGACCTCGACACAGAACCCGCACTCAGCTCCCCTTGACACAGAACAACAGACAGAGGACGACAACAACCATCACAACAGACACGCCCACTAAAACAAACACAAACACGCCCTCCATGCCAAAACTGTTACCATCAGTGCCCCACAAAACAGACAGTGGGAACTATGACTGATGGTGTGTCAGATTGGACACCAGAGCCCCCCAAGACGAGCAGGCTGGGACCAAGTGTTCAGGCTGCCCCACTCATGGAACACAGTGACCCCAGGCCCCAAAGACAGGGCAGGAGGACCCTCGGGGTGGTGATACCGGAAGACAGCCTCTTTGACATAGTGGACATAGGGGAGGGATAGGACGAACAGAGTGCCACTCGTGCACAACGCCCACGGCCACAGCTCGAGCCACTGGGTGATGAGGAGGATAACAGGCTGGACAGCACTCCTCCAATGATCCCCACTGTCGTTGGTCCACGCCCCAAACCGGGAAACTCAGACAGCCATCAAGTGTCAGCGATGGTGCACCTGGACCCCACTGCGCACCAGGATTCACCTGACCTGGAGTGGAGTCCTTGTTTGATGATGGTTCAGGAAGGATTTCGCACGTCCACTTCCATGCAATTTAAAAGCAAGGTCACGAGACACATTAACACAGATAGGAAATGGTCGACTGGACCTTGAGTGTTAACAAAAGTGGTTGATTGTAGGGATTCAAACCTCGCCAGGATTCCCCATTCACAATTGACCTTCAGATTGATAGTTATCCTGGAGGCACTTTCAGACACGCCCAAGCCTTTATCTCAACTGCAACATCCCAGGTGACAGTGGAAAAGGTGGTCCTCGTGATTTGGGATCAACTGGTGGTAGAAACCAAAACAGACTGCCATCAAACAGATGCAGGCAGCAGTACGGGCAGCCAAACGCCAGTTCCCTTTACTCTGAGATATGGGTTCCGTTATCAACCATTCCACTTCTTTTGTCCAGTGAAGAACGGACCAATCTCCCAGATTCTGAATGGCCACATTCAGCTTAAACTTGCCATTCATTCCAGCCTTGACTACAAGTTCTTCCGCACTGAAAGTGATTGTGTGCACTGGACGAAGGAAACGCCCGGCAATGTTGGACCATTGGGCAACTTATTTAAACTTAACCCCTGTTAAGCCCCTTTACAGGACGGGAATGAGGGAGTAATGCCCTTCTCTCCCATAATGTAATGGTCTTAGCTAAAAACTTTACCTGTCGGACACGCAGTTGTCTCTCTCAACAGAGGTTTGACCTTGTCCCGACAATGGACTTTAATTGGAATCAGAGAACCAAATTTGAATTGGACATGCAAAATTATCACCAAGACTCAAACTGGCTGCATACTTCAGGACTTTACTAAAACAGCAAAAGGCCCCATTCCCCATGGCTAAATCCCATTGGACACCAATTCGCAGAGAAACTGCTACCAGAAATTAATTTTCTTATTAAAAGATCAAAAGATTTTAACAAACACTTTAAAAACTATACAGAGAAACCAAATTTATTACCAGAAGAACAGGACGAATTAAAACAATTAATGAAAAATAAGCATATAGTGATTAAACCTGCCGATAAGGGCAGTGTGGTGGTGATCCTCGATCGGGATCAATACATCAGGAAGTTGATCGCCAATTAAGTGATAAAACATATTACACCAAATTAAAAGAACCAATTTATTTAAAAACGGTTCCTGAAGTTCATAGGATAATTGATGATTTGTATAATAAAAACACATTAATAATAGACAACGACAATATTTGAAGGAGATCAGAACCACGGGCACGTAGATTTTACATCCTGCCCAAAATTCATAAGGATCCAAAAAGTGGACAGTGCCCTTCGAAATTCCTCCAGGTAGACCCATCGCCTCTGACTGTGGAAGCGAGACGATCAAACCGCCAAATTTATTGATTATTTTTGACTCCACTGCTCGATGAAGCATCCGCATACCTTAAAGACACGTATCATTTCATTAGCATAATTCATGGGTTAAAAATTCCAGTGGAGTCCTTCTTCTTTTCACCATAGACATAGACAGTCTATACACGAATATAGACATCAGGGCAGGACTGTTCACTGTCGAAAATAAGTTTTCCCTAAAGTACCCAGATCCAAATAGACCGGATACAGAATTGTTACAGCTTCTAGAAATCAATTTGACCAAAAACGATTTCTAGTTTAATGGAGAGTATTTACAATTAAAGGGGCACGGCCATGGGCAAAACGCTTGCCCCAGCCTACGCAAACATCTTTATGGCAGATTGGGAGGAGAAAGCCCCAAACAAGTGCCATAAGAAACCTTCCATTATCTCAGATATCTTGATGACATCTTTGGAATTTGGACTTATTCAAAAGAAGATTTTGCAGATTTTTATCCAAATTTTAGATACCCATGATCCGTCGATTCGGGTAAAGTTCGAAATAGGTGAAAGATCTATCAATTTTCTAGACACGACGGTGTATAAAGGGGAATCCTTCAATTCGACCAAAATTGGACATCAAAGTTTATTTTAAAGAAACTGATACACATGCTTTATTATTTAAAACCAGCTCCATCCCAAACACATCTACAGAGGATTAGTGAAATCACAATTTACAAGATTTAAACGGATTTGTACAAAGGAAAATGACTTCCGGGAGGCTGTAACGATCCTCTGCAGGGCTCTGAGGAGCCGAGGTACTTTTAGACCTTTCTTGAGAGAATGTCTCAAAACCTTCCAGACCCTAAACAAAGAGAACAGAAGAACATTATTCCATTAGTTACTGATTTTGCAACCATGACTGGAAGGCTACATCACAAATTTAAGAACAATTACCAATTGATCATCAAAAATTCGGGTCTATTACAGGATTATTCGGTCATTTCGGCATATAGAAGACATCAAAATTTGAAAGACATTCTTGTAAGAGCAAGATTACCATCTATACAACCATTCGAGAAAAAGAATACCCTTTCAGAATGTTTGTGAGACTCAACTTCAATGCGGAATAGAGTGAAAAAGACTATTTTGAAATCAAACAAGGTTCTCAATAACACACGACACACGCACCAATTGCATTTATGGGTAATATTTTGTGCAAAATGTGGTAAACCCAATACATTGGACAGATTCAAAAATTCAACACCACTCCACTAATCTGGCCCTAACCCCAACCACTTAACCCTAATCTGGCCCTAACACTATTCGTTAACTAAGCCCCAACCCACATAGTAAACCCTAACCCTAACCACTTGGTATTTTGGCCTTTAAACCTAATTAATTGGATTAATAATTTATAATTCATTCTCTTTTACTTTGGCCCTAAACCCCATTATGGGAGATAAAATCACAATAAATTAATTTACAGTTAAAAAACTCAATTCATTAATTACATTAAAAAATTGGAAAACATAAATTACATATACAGTTGGGGTTAAAAATACTATGTATATGATTAAAAAATATCATACATGTGATTAAAAATGACTTACAGGATTAAAAAACTGTTTAACATGATTATAAATTATTTACATGGCTAAAAAATTAATATTTTTCTAAAAACATGTTATTGACATTGAGGGTGATTGAAAAATACATTTGTTAAAATTCTATCCAAAAAACTAAGAACGACAAAGTAAAAAACTAATTTGACTTTCTAAAACTAAATTCAAACTGACAAAAAGTGGGAGGGTATAAATAGAGGTGGAAGGCACTCTCTGCTCATTCCACTCCAAACCATCGGACAGAGCAGACCGCTGAGAGCAAGCCTGTTTTTTCTTGTTTATTGTGTGTGCCTAGGCCTGAAGAAGACCTTCACAGGTCGAAACGTCGCCGCACGGGCACACACAAAATTAATATTATTGGCCTTTTTTATTTTTCTTTAAAACCTAAAAGGTTTTTTTCAAAACCAATTTATTTTCTTGCTTTAAGAATTTCTTTTTAAAAAACTAAACGGTTTTTTTCAAAACCAATTCATTTTCTTTTATTTTATTTCTTTAAAAATTTAAGTTAAAATTTACAAATTTAAGTTAAAAATTTAATTTAAATTTTGGTAGGACAACCAATTAAAAAACACACTCGCCTCCATCCAACTCACCATGGTTGGATGGACTTCAGACTGGACCCTGGTGCGTTATGGCAAACGCCGTGGACAAGCCGGGGTCCAGGCACCTTACCGAGGGATGGCCCGTGCACCGCCCGCCTCCAATTGGAGGAGGGGCCCAAACTTTCATCCTAACCCCTAAGCCCAAGTATCCTAACCCTAGCTGAAACCTAAAGCCTAACCCAAAGTCACATCGCCTTTCTAAATTGTTTACTCCCCAAGTAGGGTTGAGTCCTCCCCAAGCAGGGTCGAGAGTTATAGAAAAAGCCAAGTCGGCATGAATAGGAACCTAAAAATTGGAAGAGAAAGAGACAGATGTAGGCCAAAAGGAAGGGTAAAGGGCAGAGGTCAAGAGAAGGGAAGAAAAGGATGATGAAAAGGGAAAAGTTAAAGGGAAAAGAGGAAAAGACTGAAAATGAAGAGAGGAAGAAGAAAGGGAAAGATTAGAGCCAAAAAGTCTGGCAGAATTGAAAAAAGCAAAAAGCTGAAAAAGATTTTAAAAGAAAGCCAAAAAAAGCCAAAGGAGGCGGGATCAGAGGAGAGAGTATAAATAGGAGGCTCAAACACAGAGCTCTTCAGTATGCCCTCGCCTGAGGAAGAAGCAACACCTTGAAACGTCATGACATGGGCATACTCATTTAATTTTTTTCCACTTTGTGTTAGTTTGTTATTTTAGTTTGTTATTTTGGGGGATTTTATTTCAAATTTTAATTCATGTTTTATTGATTTTCATTAAAAACTCAAATTGGAGATTACTGAAAACTAAATTTGAACAAAAAACACGGAAAACAAATTGGAATTAAAAATCTTTATTGGAATTCAGCCAAAGTCACGGATACGAAAAAGCACAACCTGTAAAAAAGAAATACTTACCCGTAAAAAAAGTAAAAAAATACTTACCTAAAAGGAAAAAACCTGCAAAAGAAATACTTACCTGGAAAATTTAAAAACAATTATGGAGGTAGAGGGATGTGGGGCTGCGGACCGTCGGGTGCGATGGCCCGTGCACGCACGCTGTTCCTCCTGGGGTGTGTACAGGGACTCGATTGCTGTGACCCTGTCCACTCTGAGAGGGACAGGTTCTTTTTCTCACTCCTAACCAGCCAGCGCCTCGATCCGGTTGGTCTTTGGGTCTCACTCCTAGCTAAGCTAAATCTAGCATCTATGCCCTACCCAAATCATAACCCTAACCCTAACCAATTTGTTTATCTAAAATTAATTGAATCCTAATTGGAATATAGCCCTATTTTACCTACCCCCTGATCTAATCTGGCCCTAACAATTTTACAATTTTGGAAAGTCCCACTTCTACTTCATTTTTGGAAATTAAATCTTAAACCTCAACCCAGTACTAGATCTGAAGCCCAAGTATCCTAACCCTAGCTGAAACCTAAAGCCTAACCCAAAGTCACATCGCCTTTCTAAATTGTTTACTCCCCAAGTAGGGTTGAGTCCTCCCCAAGCAGGGTCGAGAGTTATAGAAAAAGCCAAGTCGGCATGAATAGGAACCTAAAAA
The DNA here is from genome assembly GCF_013358895.1 of Oreochromis aureus. Lineage (NCBI taxonomy): Eukaryota > Metazoa > Chordata > Actinopteri > Cichliformes > Cichlidae > Oreochromis > Oreochromis aureus. Next base: position 134,342,127 of record NC_052944.1, on the reverse strand, counting down.
TTGGAAGAGAAAGAGACAGATGTAGGCCAAAAGGAAGGGTAAAGGGCAGAGGTCAAGAGAAGGGAAGAAAAGGATGATGAAAAGGGAAAAGTTAAAGGGAAAAGAGGAAAAGACTGAAAATGAAGAGAGGAAGAAGAAAGGGAAAGATTAGAGCCAAAAAGTCTGGCAGAATTGAAAAAAGCAAAAAGCTGAAAAAGATTTTAAAAGAAAGCCAAAAAAAGCCAAAGGAGGCGGGATCAGAGGAGAGAGTATAAATAGGAGGCTCAAACACAGAGCTCTTCAGTATGCCCTCGCCTGAGGAAGAAGCAACACCTTCGAAACGTCGCGACATGGGCATACTCATTTAATTTTTTTCCACTTTGTGTTAGTTTGTTATTTTAGTTTGTTATTTTGGGGGATTTTATTTCAAATTTTAATTCATGTTTTATTGATTTTCATTAAAAACTCAAATTGGAGATTACTGAAAACTAAATTTGAACAAAAACACGGAAAACAAATTGGAATTAAAAATCTTTATTGAATTCAGCCAAAGTCACGGATACGAAAAAGCACAACCTGTAAAAAGAAATACTTACCCGTAAAAAAGTAAAAAATACTTACCTAAAAGGAAAAAACCTGCAAAAGAAATACTTACCTGGAAAATTTAAAAACAATTATGGAGGTAGAGGGATGTGGGGCTGCGGACCGTCGGGTGCGATGGCCCGTGCACGCTCTGTTCCTCCTGGGGTGTGTACAGGGACTCGATTGCTGTGACCCTGTCCACTCTGAGAGGGACAGGTTCTTTTTCTCACTCCTAACCAGCCAGCGCCTCGATCCGGTTGGTCTTTGGGTCTCACTCCTAGCTAAGCTAAATCTAGCATCTATGCCCTACCCAAATCATAACCCTAACCCTAACCAATTTGTTTATCTAAAATTAATTGAATCCTAATTGGAATATAGCCCTATTTTACCTACCCCCTGATCTAATCTGGCCCTAACAATTTTACAATTTTGGAAAGTCCCACTTCTACTTCATTTTTGGAAATTAAATCTTAAACCTCAACCCAGTACTAGATCTGAAGCCCAAGTATCCTAACCCTAGCTGAAACCTAAAGCCTAACCCAAAGTCACATCGCCTTTCTAAATTGTTTACTCCCCAAGTAGGGTTGAGTCCTCCCCAAGCAGGGTCGAGAGTTATAGAAAAAGCCAAGTCGGCATGAATAGGAACCTAAAAATTGGAAGAGAAAGAGACAGATGTAGGCCAAAAGGAAGGGTAAAGGGCAGAGGTCAAGAGAAGGGAAGAAAAGGATGATGAAAAGGGAAAGTTAAAGGAAAAGAGGAAAAGACTGAAAATGAAGAGAGGAAGAAGAAAGGGAAAGATTAGAGCCAAAAAGTCTGGCAGAATTGAAAAAAGCAAAAAGCTGAAAAAGATTTTAAAAGAAAGCCAAAAAAAGCCAAAGGAGGCGGGATCAGAGGAGAGAGTATAAATAGGAGGCTCAAACACAGAGCTCTTCAGTATGCCCTCGCCTGAGGAAGAAGCAACACCTTGAAACGTCGCGACATGGGCATACTCATTTAATTTTTTTTCCACTTTGTGTTAGTTTGTTATTTTAGTTTGTTATTTTGGGGATTTTATTTCAAATTTTAATTCATGTTTTATTGATTTTCATTAAAAACTCAAATTGGAGATTACTGAAAACTAAATTTGAACAAAAAACACGGAAAACAAATTGGAATTAAAAATCTTTATTGGAATTCAGCCAAAGTCACGGATACGAAAAAGCACAACCTGTAAAAAAGAAATACTTACCCGTAAAAAAAGTAAAAAAATACTTACCTAAAAGGAAAAAACCTGCAAAAGAAATACTTACCTGGAAAATTTAAAAACAATTATGGAGGTAGAGGGATGTGGGGCTGCGGACCGTCGGGTGCGATGGCCCGTGCACGCTCTGTTCCTCCTGGGGTGTGTACAGGGACTCGATTGCTGTGACCCTGTCCACTCTGAGAGGGACAGGTTCTTTTTCTCACCCCTAGCCCTAAGGGAACCCTAAACCTAAAAAAAGAGAGAAAAAAAGACAAGAAAGCTCAGAAAAAAGACAGAGTACACAAGGAAAGGATTTACAAGAAGGGGGTGCCATAATGAAAAATACAGAACATAGGACGGGATGTCTAAACAGTAGGGGGTGCCATTTAAGGAAATATAAGAATAAAGAAAAGAACAACAGAAAAACAGAGAGAAAGAATAAAGAACAACAGAAATACAGAGAGAAAGAATAAAGAACAACAGAAATACAAAGAGGAAGAATAAAGAACAACAGTAAGAATACAGGAAAACAGAGAGAATAAAGAACAACAGAAAAAGATAGAAAAAGGGAGAGTTAAAGCAGAAAAAACTGAGCATAAGAAAAACTAAGAAACAGAAAAAGTTAAGAAAAACAGAAATGAAACAGAAAAGTATAAAAGGCCCAGAGTGGCAAGACAGAACACAAAAGCGGGTGGGCCGGCCTGAAGAAGGCTCAATGAAGCCGAAACGTCGCGATGGCCCACCACAGTGCACTACACCCGCTTAGGGTAATTTTTTGAACTGGGGCACCGACACCAGTCCCATCGATGGCCCGTGCATTCAGGTTCCGGCATAGCCGGGCCTGCTCTATTTCCCAAACCTATCCAGCCAGCGCCTCATGGGATTGGTGGTGCCCCTGCCCATTGCCTCTCTCCCTAACTATGGGAGCCCCCACCCACTACCTGTTCCTAACCCTAACCCCTTTGCCCCCCTCCCCTCCCTTCTAAGCCCTAGCCCTAAGGGAACCCTAAACCTAAAAAAAAGAGAGAAAAAAAGACAAGAAAGCTCAGAAAAAGACAGAGTACACAAGGAAAGGATTTACAAGAAGGGGTGCCATAATGAAAAATACAGAACATAGGACGGGATGTCTAAACAGTAGGGGTGCCATTTAAGGAAATATAAGAATAAAGAAAAGAACAACAGAAAAACAGAGAGAAAGAATAAAGAACAACAGAAATACAGAGAGAAAGAATAAAGAACAACAGAAATACAAAGAGGAAGAATAAAGAACAACAGTAAGAATACAGGAAAACAGAGAGAATAAAGAACAACAGAAAAAGATAGAAAAGGGAGAGTTAAAGCAGAAAAAACTGAGCATAAGAAAAACTAAGAAACAGAAAAAGTTAAGAAAAACAGAAATGAAACAGAAAAGTATAAAAGGCCCAGAGTGGCAAGACAGAACACAAAAGCGGGTGGGCCGGCCTGAAGAAGGCTCAATGAAGCCGAAACGTCGCGATGGCCCACCACAGTGCACTACACCCGCTTAGGGTAATTTTTTGAACTGGGGCACCGACACCAGTCCCATCGATGGCCCGTGCATTCAGGTTCCGGCATAGCCGGCCTGCTCTATTTCCCAAACCTATCCAGCCAGCGCCTCATGGGATTGGTGGTGCCCTGCCCATTGCCTCTCTCCCTAACTATGGGAGCCCCCACCCACTACCTGTTCCTAACCCTAACCCCTTTGCCCCCCCCCCCTCCCTTCTAAGCCCTAGCCCTAAGGGAACCCTAAACCTAAAAAAGAGAAAAAAAGACAAGAAAGCTCAGAAAAAGACAGAGTACACAAGGAAAGGATTTACAAGAAGGGGTGCCATAATGAAAAATACAGAACATAGGACGGGATGTCTAAACAGTAGGGGTGCCATTTAAGGAAATATAAGAATAAAGAAAAGAACAACAGAAAAACAGAGAGAAAGAATAAAGAACAACAGAAATACAGAGAGAAAGAATAAAGAACAACAGAAATACAAAGAGGAAGAATAAAGAACAACAGTAAGAATACAGGAAAACAGAGAGAATAAAGAACAACAGAAAAAGATAGAAAAAGGGAGAGTTAAAGCAGAAAAAACTGAGCATAAGAAAAACTAAGAAACAGAAAAAGTTAAGAAAAACAGAAATGAAACAGAAAAGTATAAAAGGCCCAGAGTGGCAAGACAGAACACAAAAGCGGGTGGGCCGGCCTGAAGAAGGCTCAATGAAGCCGAAACGTCGCGATGGCCCACCACAGTGCACTACACCCGCTTAGGGTAATTTTTTGAACTGGGGCACCGACACCAGTCCCATCGATGGCCCGTGCATTCAGGTTCCGGCATAGCCGGGCCTGCTCTATTTCCCAAACCTATCCAGCCAGCGCCTCATGGGATTGGTGGTGCCCCTGCCCATTGCCTCTCTCCCCAACTATGGGAGCCCCCACCCACTACCTGTTCCTAACCCTAACCCCTTTGCCCCCCCCCCCTCCCTTCTAAGCCCTAGCCCTAAGGGAACCCTAAACCTAAAAAGAGAGAAAAAAAGACAAGAAAGCTCAGAAAAAGACAGAGTACACAAGGAAAGGATTTACAAGAAGGGGTGCCATAATGAAAAATACAGAACATAGGACGGGATGTCTAAACAGTAGGGGTGCCATTTAAGGAAATATAAGAATAAAGAAAAGAACAACAGAAAAACAGAGAGAAAGAATAAAGAACAACAGAAATACAGAGAGAAAGAATAAAGAACAACAGAAATACAAAGAGGAAGAATAAAGAACAACAGTAAGAATACAGGAAAACAGAGAGAATAAAGAACAACAGAAAAAGATAGAAAAAGGGAGAGTTAAAGCAGAAAAAACTGAGCATAAGAAAAACTAAGAAACAGAAAAAGTTAAGAAAAACAGAAATGAAACAGAAAAGTATAAAAGGCCCAGAGTGGCAAGACAGAACACAAAAGCGGGTGGGCCGGCCTGAAGAAGGCTCAATGAAGCCGAAACGTCGCGATGGCCCACCACAGTGCACTACACCCGCTTAGGGTAATTTTTTTGAACTGGGGGCACCGACACCAGTCCCATCGATGGCCCGTGCATTCAGGTTCCGGCATAGCCGAACCTGCTCTATTTCCCAAACCTATCCAGCCAGCGCCTCATGGGATTGGTGGTGCCCCTGCCCATTGCCTCTCTCCCTAACTATGGGAGCCCCCACCCACTACCTGTTCCTAACCCTAACCCCTTTGCCCCCCTCCCCTCCCTTCTAAGCCCTAGCCCTAAGGGAACCCTAAACCTAAAAAGAGAGAAAAAAACACAAGAAAGCTCAGAAAAAGACAGAGTACACAAGGAAAGGATTTACAAGAAGGGGTGCCATAATGAAAAATACAGAACATAGGACGGGATGTCTAAACAGTAGGGGTGCCATTTAAGGAAATATAAGAATAAAGAAAAGAACAACAGAAAAACAGAGAGAAAGAATAAAGAACAACAGAAATACAGAGAGAAAGAATAAAGAACAACAGAAATACAAAGAGGAAGAATAAAGAACAACAGTAAGAATACAGGAAAACAGAGAGAATAAAGAACAACAGAAAAAGATAGAAAAAGGGAGAGTTAAAGCAGAAAAAACTGAGCATAAGAAAAACTAAGAAACAGAAAAAGTTAAGAAAAACAGAAATGAAACAGAAAAGTATAAAAGGCCCAGAGTGGCAAGACAGAACACAAAAGCGGGTGGGCCGGCCTGAAGAAGGCTCAATGAAGCCGAAACGTCGCGATGGCCCACCACAGTGCACTACACCCGCTTAGGGTAATTTTTTGAACTGGGGCACCGACACCAGTCCCATCGATGGCCAGATGCATTCAGGTTCCGGCATAGCCGGGCCTGCTCTATTTCCCAAACCTATCCAGCCAGCGCCTCATGGGATTGGTGGTGCCCCTGCCCATTGCCTCTCTCCCTAACTATGGGAGCCCCCCACCCACTACCTGTTCCTAACCCTAACCCCTTTGCCCCCTCCCCTCCCCTTCTAAGCCCTAGCCCTAAGGGAACCCTAAACCTAAAAAAAGAGAGAAAAAAAAGACAAGAAAGCTCAGAAAAAAGACAGAGTACACAAGGAAAGGATTTACAAGAAGGGGGTGCCATAATGAAAAATACAGAACATAGGACGGGATGTCTAAACAGTAGGGGGTGCCATTTAAGGAAATATAAGAATAAAGAAAAGAACAACAGAAAAACAGAGAGAAAGAATAAAGAACAACAGAAATACAGAGAGAAAGAATAAAGAACAACAGAAATACAAAGAGGAAGAATAAAGAACAACAGTAAGAATACAGGAAAACAGAGAGAATAAAGAACAACAGAAAAAGATAGAAAAAGGGAGAGTTAAAGCAGAAAAAACTGAGCATAAGAAAAAACTAAGAAACAGAAAAAGTTAAGAAAAACAGAAATGAAACAGAAAAGTATAAAAGGCCCAGAGTGGCAAGACAGAACACAAAAGCGGGTGGGCCGGCCTGAAGAAGGCTCAATGAAGCCGAAACGTCGCGATGGCCCACCACAGTGCACTACACCCGCTTAGGGTAATTTTTTGAACTGGGGGCACCGACACCAGTCCCATCGATGGCCCGTGCATTCAGGTTCCGGCATAGCCGGGCCTGCTCTATTTCCCAAACCTATCCAGCCAGCGCCTCATGGGATTGGTGGTGCCCCTGCCCATTGCCTCTCTCCCTAACTATGGGAGCCCCCCACCCACTACCTGTTCCTAACCCTAACCCCTTTGCCCCCCTCCCCCCTCCCCTTCTAAGCCCTAGCCCTAAGGGAACCCTAAACCTAAAAAAAGAGAGAAAAAAAGACAAGAAAGCTCAGAAAAAAGACAGAGTACACAAGGAAAGGATTTACAAGAAGGGGGTGCCATAATGAAAAATACAGAACATAGGACGGGATGTCTAAACAGTAGGGGGCCATTTTAAGGAAATATAAGAATAAAGAAAAGAACAACAGAAAAACAGAGAGAAAGAATAAAGAACAACAGAAATACAGAGAGAAAGAATAAAGAACAACAGAAATACAAAGAGGAAGAATAAAGAACAACAGTAAGAATACAGGAAAACAGAGAGAATAAAGAACAACAGAAAAAAAGATAGAAAAAGGGAGAGTTAAAGCAGAAAAAACTGAGCATAAGAAAAACTAAGAAACAGAAAAAGTTAAGAAAAACAGAAATGAAACAGAAAAGTATAAAAGGCCCAGAGTGGCAAGACAGAACACAAAAGCGGGTGGGCCGGCCTGAAGAAGGCTCAATGAAGCCGAAACGTCGCGATGGCCCACCACAGTGCACTACACCCGCTTAGGGTAATTTTTTGAACTGGGGGCACCGACACCAGTCCCATCGATGGCCCGTGCATTCAGGTTCCGGCATAGCCGGGCCTGCTCTATTTCCCAAACCTATCCAGCCAGCGCCTCATGGGATTGGTGGTGCCCCTGCCCATTGCCTCTCTCCCTAACTATGGGAGCCCCCCACCCACTACCTGTTCCTAACCCTAACCCCTTTGCCCCCCTCCCCCCTCCCCTTCTAAGCCCTAGCCCTAAGGGAACCCTAAACCTAAAAAAAGAGAAAAAAGACAAGAAAGCTCAGAAAAAGACAGAGTACACAAGGAAAGGATTTACAAGAAGGGGTGCCATAATGAAAAATACAGAACATAGGACGGGATGTCTAAACAGTAGGGGTGCCATTTAAGGAAATATAAGAATAAAGAAAAGAACAACAGAAAAACAGAGAGAAAGAATAAAGAACAACAGAAATACAGAGAGAAAGAATAAAGAACAACAGAAATACAAAGAGGAAGAATAAAGAACAACAGTAAGAATACAGGAAAACAGAGAGAATAAAGAACAACAGAAAAAGATAGAAAAGGAGAGTTAAAGCAGAAAAAACTGAGCATAAGAAAAAACTAAGAAACAGAAAAAGTTAAGAAAAACAGAAATGAAACAGAAAAGTATAAAAGGCCCAGAGTGGCAAGACAGAACACAAAAAGCGGGTGGGCCGGCCTGAAGAAGGCTCAATGAAGCCGAAACGTCGCGATGGCCCACCACAGTGCACTACACCCGCTTAGGGTAATTTTTTGAACTGGGGCACCGACACCAGTCCCATCGATGGCCCGTGCATTCAGGTTCCGGCATAGCCGGGCCTGCTCTATTTCCCAAACCTATCCAGCCAGCGCCTCATGGGATTGGTGGTGCCCCTGCCCATTGCCTCTCTCCCTAACTATGGGAGCCCCCACCCACTACCTGTTCCTAACCCTAACCCCTTTGCCCCCTCCCCTCCCCTTCTAAGCCCTAGCCCTAAGGGAACCCTAAACCTAAAAAAGAGAAAAAAAGACAAGAAAGCTCAGAAAAAAAGACAGAGTACACAAGGAAAGGATTTACAAGAAGGGGTGCCATAATGAAAAATACAGAACATAGGACGGGATGTCTAAACAGTAGGGGTGCCATTTAAGGAAATATAAGAATAAAGAAAAGAACAACAGAAAAACAGAGAGAAAGAATAAAGAACAACAGAAATACAGAGAGAAAGAATAAAGAACAACAGAAATACAAAGAGGAAGAATAAAGAACAACAGTAAGAATACAGGAAAACAGAGAGAATAAAGAACAACAGAAAAAGATAGAAAAAGGAGAGTTAAAGCAGAAAAACTGAGCATAAGAAAAACTAAGAAACAGAAAAGTTAAGAAAAACAGAAATGAAACAGAAAAGTATAAAAGGCCCAGAGTGGCAAGACAGAACACAAAAGCGGGTGGGCCGGCCTGAAGAAGGCTCAATGAAGCCGAAACGTCGCGATGGCCCACCACAGTGCACTACACCCGCTTAGGGTAATTTTTTGAACTGGGGCACCGACACCAGTCCCATCGATGGCCCGTGCATTCAGGTTCCGGCATAGCCGGGCCTGCTCTATTTCCCAAACCTATCCAGCCAGCGCCTCATGGGATTGGTGGTGCCCCTGCCCATTGCCTCTCTCCCTAACTATGGGAGCCCCCACCCACTACCTGTTCCTAACCCTAACCCCTTTGCCCCCTCCCCTCCCTTCTAAGCCCTAGCCCTAAGGGAACCCTAAACCTAAAAAAAGAGAAAAAAAGACAAGAAAGCTCAGAAAAAGACAGAGTACACAAGGAAAGGATTTACAAGAAGGGGTGCCATAATGAAAAATACAGAACATAGGACGGGATGTCTAAACAGTAGGGGGTGCCATTTAAGGAAATATAAGAATAAAGAAAAGAACAACAGAAAAACAGAGAGAAAGAATAAAGAACAACAGAAATACAGAGAGAAAGAATAAAGAACAACAGAAATACAAAGAGGAAGAATAAAGAACAACAGTAAGAATACAGGAAAACAGAGAGAATAAAGAACAACAGAAAAAGATAGAAAAAGGAGAGTTAAAGCAGAAAAAACTGAGCATAAGAAAAACTAAGAAACAGAAAAAGTTAAGAAAAACAGAAATGAAACAGAAAAGTATAAAAGGCCCAGAGTGGCAAGACAGAACACAAAAGCGGGTGGGCCGGCCTGAAGAAGGCTCAATGAAGCCGAAGCGTCGCGATGGCCCACCACAGTGCACTACACCCGCTTAGGGTAATTTTTTGAACTGGGGGCACCGACACCAGTCCCATCGATGGCCCGTGCATTCAGGTTCCGGCATAGCGGGCCTGCTCTATTTCCCAAACCTATCCAGCCAGCGCCTCATGGGATTGGTGGTGCCCCTGCCCATTGCCTCTCTCCCTAACTATGGGAGCCCCCACCCACTACCTGTTCCTAACCCTAACCCCTTTGCCCCCCTCCCCTCCCCTCTAAGCCCTAGCCCTAAGGGAACCCTAAACCTAAAAAGAGAGAAAAAAAGACAAGAAAGCTCAGAAAAAGACAGAGTACACAAGGAAAGGATTTACAAGAAGGGGGTGCCATAATGAAAATACAGAACATAGGACGGGATGTCTAAACAGTAGGGGTGCCATTTAAGGAAATATAAGAATAAAGAAAAGAACAACAGAAAAACAGAGAGAAAGAATAAAGAACAACAGAAATACAGAGAGAAAGAATAAAGAACAACAGAAATACAAAGAGGAAGAATAAAGAACAACAGTAAGAATACAGGAAAACAGAGAGAATAAAGAACAACAGAAAAAGATAGAAAAAGGGAGAGTTAAAGCAGAAAAAACTGAGCATAAGAAAAACTAAGAAACAGAAAAAGTTAAGAAAAACAGAAATGAAACAGAAAAGTATAAAAGGCCCAGAGTGGCAAGACAGAACACAAAAGCGGGTGGGCCGGCCTGAAGAAGGCTCAATGAAGCCGAAACGTCGCGATGGCCCACCACAGTGCACTACACCCGCTTAGGGTAATTTTTGAACTGGGGCACCGACACCAGTCCCATCGATGGCCCGTGCATTCAGGTTCCGGCATAGCCGGGCCTGCTCTATTTCCCAAACCTATCCAGCCAGCGCCTCATGGGATTGGTGGTGCCCCTGCCCATTGCCTCTCTCCCTAACTATGGGAGCCCCCACCCACTACCTGTTCCTAACCCTAACCCCTTTGCCCCCTCCCCCTCCCTTCTAAGCCCTAGCCCTAAGGGAACCCTAAACCTAAAAAGAGAGAAAAAAAGACAAGAAAGCTCAGAAAAAGACAGAGTACACAAGGAAAGGATTTACAAGAAGGGGTGCCATAATGAAAATACAGAACATAGGACGGGATGTCTAAACAGTAGGGGTGCCATTTAAGGAAATATAAGAATAAAGAAAAGAACAACAGAAAAACAGAGAGAAAGAATAAAGAACAACAGAAATACAGAGAGAAAGAATAAAGAACAACAGAAATACAAAGAGGAAGAATAAAGAACAACAGTAAGAATACAGGAAAACAGAGAGAATAAAGAACAACAGAAAAAGATAGAAAAAGGGAGAGTTAAAGCAGAAAAAACTGAGCATAAGAAAAAACTAAGAAACAGAAAAAGTTAAGAAAAACAGAAATGAAACAGAAAAGTATAAAAGGCCCAGAGTGGCAAGACAGAACACAAAAGCGGGTGGGCCGGCCTGAAGAAGGCTCAATGAAGCCGAAACGTCGCGATGGCCCACCACAGTGCACTACACCCGCTTAGGGTAATTTTTTGAACTGGGGGCACCGACACCAGTCCCATCGATGGCCCGTGCATTCAGGTTCCGGCATAGCCGGGCCTGCTCTATTTCCCAAACCTATCCAGCCAGCGCCTCATGGGATTGGTGGTGCCCCTGCCCATTGCCTCTCTCTAACTAACTATGGGAGCCCCCACCCACTACCTGTTCCTAACCCTAACCCCTTGCCCCCCCCCTCCCCTTCTAAGCCCTAGCCCTAAGGGAACCCTAAACCTAAAAAAGAGAAAAAAAAAAAAAGACAAGAAAGCTCAGAAAAAAGACAGAGTACACAAGGAAAGGATTTACAAGAAGGGGTGCCATAATGAAAAATACAGAACATAGGACGGGATGTCTAAACAGTAGGGGTGCCATTTAAGGAAATATAAGAATAAAGAAAAGAACAACAGAAAAACAGAGAGAAAGAATAAAGAACAACAGAAATACAGAGAGAAAGAATAAAGAACAACAGAAATACAAAGAGGAAGAATAAAGAACAACAGTAAGAATACAGGAAAACAGAGAGAATAAAGAACAACAGAAAAAGATAGAAAAGGGAGAGTTAAAGCAGAAAAAAACTGAGCATAAGAAAAACTAAGAAACAGAAAAAGTTAAGAAAAACAGAAATGAAACAGAAAAGTATAAAAGGCCCAGAGTGGCAAGACAGAACACAAAAGCGGGTGGGCCGGCCTGAAGAAGGCTCAATGAAGCCGAAACGTCGCGATGGCCCACCACAGTGCACTACACCCGCTTAGGGTAATTTTTTGAACTGGGGCACCGACACCAGTCCCATCGATGGCCCGCATTCAGGTTCCGGCATAGCCGGGCCTGCTCTATTTCCCAAACCTATCCAGCCAGCGCCTCATGGGATTGGTGGTGCCCTGCCCATTGCCTCTCTCCCTAACTATGGGAGCCCCCACCCACTACCTGTTCCTAACCCTAACCCTTTGCCCCCTCCCCTCCCCTTCTAAGCCCTAGCCCTAAGGGGAACCCTAAACCTAAAAAAAGAGAAAAAAAAAGACAAGAAAGCTCAGAAAAAGACAGAGTACACAAGGAAAGGATTTACAAGAAGGGGTGCCATAATGAAAAATACAGAACATAGGACGGGATGTCTAAACAGTAGGGGTGCCATTTAAGGAAATATAAGAATAAAGAAAAGAACAACAGAAAAACAGAGAGAAAGAATAAAGAACAACAGAAATACAGAGAGAAAGAATAAAGAACAACAGAAATACAAAGAGGAAGAATAAAGAACAACAGTAAGAATACAGGAAAACAGAGAGAATAAAGAACAACAGAAAAAGATAGAAAAAGGAGAGTTAAAGCAGAAAAAACTGAGCATAAGAAAAACTAAGAAACAGAAAAAGTTAAGAAAAACAGAAATGAAACAGAAAAGTATAAAAGGCCCAGAGTGGCAAGACAGAACACAAAAGCGGGTGGGCCGGCCTGAAGAAGGCTCAATGAAGCCGAAACGTCGCGATGGCCCACCACAGTGCACTACACCCGCTTAGGGTAATTTTTTGAACTGGGGCACCGACACCAGTCCCATCGATGGCCCGTGCATTCAGGTTCCGCATAGCCGGGCCTGCTCTATTTCCCAAACCTATCCAGCCAGCGCCTCATGGGATTGGTGGTGCCCCTGCCCATTGCCTCTCTCCCCCTAACTATGGGAGCCCCCACCCACTACCTGTTCCTAACCCTAACCCTTTGCCCCCTCCCCCTCCTTCTAAGCCCTAGCCCTAAGGGAACCCTAAACCTAAAAAAAGAGAGAGAAAAAAAGACAAGAAAGCTCAGAAAAAGACAGAGTACACAAGGAAAGGATTTACAAGAAGGGGGTGCCATAATGAAAAATACAGAACATAGGACGGGATGTCTAAACAGTAGGGGGTGCCATTTAAGGAAATATAAGAATAAAGAAAAGAACAACAGAAAAACAGAGAGAAAGAATAAAGAACAACAGAAATACAGAGAGAAAGAATAAAGAACAACAGAAATACAAAGAGGAAGAATAAAGAACAACAGTAAGAATACAGGAAAACAGAGAGAATAAAGAACAACAGAAAAAGATAGAAAAAGGGAGAGTTAAAGCAGAAAAAAACTGAGCATAAGAAAAAACTAAGAAACAGAAAAAGTTAAGAAAAACAGAAATGAAACAGAAAAGTATAAAAGGCCCAGAGTGGCAAGACAGAACACAAAAGCGGGTGGGCCGGCCTGAAGAAGGCTCAATGAAGCCGAAACGTCGCGATGGCCCACCACAGTGCACTACACCCGCTTAGGGTAATTTTTTGAACTGGGGCACCGACACCAGTCCCATCGATGGCCCTGTGCATTCAGGTTCCGGCATAGCCGGGCCTGCTCTATTTCCCAAACCTATCCAGCCAGCGCCTCATGGGATTGGTGGTGCCCTGCCCATTGCCTCTCTCCCTAACTATGGGAGCCCCCACCCACTACCTGTTCCTAACCCTAACCCTTTGCCCCCCTCCCCTCCTTCTAAGCCCTAGCCCTAAGGGAACCCTAAACCTAAAAAAGAGAAAAAAAAGACAAGAAAGCTCAGAAAAAGACAGAGTACACAAGGAAAGGATTTACAAGAAGGGGTGCCATAATGAAAAATACAGAACATAGGACGGGATGTCTAAACAGTAGGGGTGCCATTTAAGGAAATATAAGAATAAAGAAAAGAACAACAGAAAAACAGAGAGAAAGAATAAAGAACAACAGAAATACAGAGAGAAAGAATAAAGAACAACAGAAATACAAAGAGGAAGAATAAAGAACAACAGTAAGAATACAGGAAAACAGAGAGAATAAAGAACAACAGAAAAAGATAGAAAAAGGAGAGTTAAAGCAGAAAAAACTGAGCATAAGAAAAACTAAGAAACAGAAAAAGTTAAGAAAAACAGAAATGAAACAGAAAAGTATAAAAGGCCCAGAGTGGCAAGACAGAACACAAAAGCGGGTGGGCCGGCCTGAAGAAGGCTCAATGAAGCCGAACGTCGCGATGGCCCACCACAGTGCACTACACCCGCTTAGGGTAATTTTTTGAACTGGGGCACCGACACCAGTCCCATCGATGGCCCGTGCATTCAGGTTCCGGCATAGCCGGGCCTGCTCTATTTCCCAAACCTATCCAGCCAGCGCCTCATGGGATTGGTGGTGCCCCTGCCCATTGCCTCTCTCCCTAACTATGGGAGCCCCCACCCACTACCTGTTCCTAACCCCTAACCCCTTTGCCCCCTCCCCCTCCCTTCTAAGCCCTAGCCCTAAGGGAACCCTAAACCTAAAAAAGAGAGAAAAAAAAGACAAGAAAGCTCAGAAAAAGACAGAGTACACAAGGAAAGGATTTACAAGAAGGGGTGCCATAATGAAAAATACAGAACATAGGACGGGATGTCTAAACAGTAGGGGTGCCATTTAAGGAAATATAAGAATAAAGAAAAGAACAACAGAAAAACAGAGAGAAAGAATAAAGAACAACAGAAATACAGAGAGAAGAATAAAGAACAACAGAAATACAAAGAGGAAGAATAAAGAACAACAGTAAGAATACAGGAAAACAGAGAGAATAAAGAACAACAGAAAAAGATAGAAAAAGGGAGAGTTAAAGCAGAAAAAAACTGAGCATAAGAAAAAACTAAGAAACAGAAAAAGTTAAGAAAAACAGAAATGAAACAGAAAAGTATAAAAGGCCCAGAGTGGCAAGACAGAACACAAAAGCGGGTGGGCGGCCTGAAGAAGGCTCAATGAAGCCGAAACGTCGCGATGGCCCACCACAGTGCACTACACCCGCTTAGGGTAATTTTTTGAACTGGGGCACCGACACCAGTCCCATCGATGGCCCGTGCATTCAGGTTCCGGCATAGCCGGGCCTGCTCTATTTCCCAAACCTATCCAGCCAGCGCCTCATGGGATTGGTGGTGCCCCTGCCCATTGCCTCTCCCTAACTATGGGAGCCCCCACCCACTACCTGTTCCTAACCCTAACCCCTTTGCCCCCTCCCCTCCCCTTCTAAGCCCTAGCCCTAAGGGAACCCTAAACCTAAAAAAGAGAGAAAAAAGACAAGAAAGCTCAGAAAAAGACAGAGTACACAAGGAAAGGATTTACAAGAAGGGGTGCCATAATGAAAAATACAGAACATAGGACGGGATGTCTAAACAGTAGGGGGTGCCATTTAAGGAAATATAAGAATAAAGAAAAGAACAACAGAAAAACAGAGAAAGAATAAAGAACAACAGAAATACAGAGAGAAAGAATAAAGAACAACAGAAATACAAAGAGGAAGAATAAAGAACAACAGTAAGAATACAGGAAAACAGAGAGAATAAAGAACAACAGAAAAAGATAGAAAAAGGGAGAGTTAAAGCAGAAAAACTGAGCATAAGAAAAACTAAGAAACAGAAAAAGTTAAGAAAAACAGAAATGAAACAGAAAAGTATAAAAGGCCCAGAGTGGCAAGACAGAACACAAAAGCGGGTGGGCCGCCTGAAGAAGGCTCAATGAAGCCGAAACGTCGCGATGGCCCACCACAGTGCACTACACCCGCTTAGGGTAATTTTTTGAACTGGGGCACCGACACCAGTCCCATCGATGGCCCGTGCATTCAGGTTCCGGCATAGCCGGGCCTGCTCTATTTCCCAAACCTATCCAGCCAGCGCCTCATGGGATTGGTGGTGCCCTGCCCATTGCCTCTCCCCTAACTATGGGAGCCCCCACCCACTACCTGTTCCTAACCCTAACCCTTTGCCCCCTCCCCTCCCTTCTAAGCCCCTAGCCCTAAGGGAACCCTAAACCTAAAAAAGAGAGAAAAAAAGACAAGAAAGCTCAGAAAAAGACAGAGTACACAAGGAAAGGATTTACAAGAAGGGGTGCCATAATGAAAAATACAGAACATAGGACGGGATGTCTAAACAGTAGGGGGTGCCATTTAAGGAAATATAAGAATAAAGAAAAGAACAACAGAAAAACAGAGAGAAAGAATAAAGAACAACAGAAATACAGAGAGAAAGAATAAAGAACAACAGAAATACAAAGAGGAAGAATAAAGAACAACAGTAAGAATACAGGAAAACAGAGAGAATAAAGAACAACAGAAAAAGATAGAAAAAGGAGAGTTAAAGCAGAAAAAACTGAGCATAAGAAAAACTAAGAAACAGAAAAAGTTAAGAAAAACAGAAATGAAACAGAAAAGTATAAAAGGCCCAGAGTGGCAAGACAGAACACAAAAGCGGGTGGGCCGGCCTGAAGAAGGCTCAATGAAGCCGAAACGTCGCGATGGCCCACCACAGTGCACTACACCCGCTTAGGGTAATTTTTTGAACTGGGGCACCGACACCAGTCCCATCGATGGCCCGTGCATTCAGGTTCCGGCATAGCCGGGCCTGCTCTATTTCCCAAACCTATCCAGCCAGCGCCTCATGGGATTGGTGGTGCCCCTGCCCATTGCCTCTCTCCCTAACTATGGGAGCCCCCACCCACTACCTGTTCCTAACCCTAACCCCTTTGCCCCCCTCCCCTCCTTCTAAGCCCTAGCCCTAAGGGAACCCTAAACCTAAAAAAGAGAGAAAAAAAACAAGAAAGCTCAGAAAAAAAGACAGAGTACACAAGGAAAGGATTTACAAGAAGGGGGTGCCATAATGAAAAATACAGAACATAGGACGGGATGTCTAAACAGTAGGGGGTGCCATTTAAGGAAATATAAGAATAAAGAAAAGAACAACAGAAAAACAGAGAGAAAGAATAAAGAACAACAGAAATACAGAGAGAAAGAATAAAGAACAACAGAAATACAAAGAGGAAGAATAAAGAACAACAGTAAGAATACAGGAAAACAGAGAGAATAAAGAACAACAGAAAAAGATAGAAAAAGGGAGAGTTAAAGCAGAAAAAAAAACTGAGCATAAGAAAAACTAAGAAACAGAAAAAGTTAAGAAAAACAGAAATGAAACAGAAAAGTATAAAAGGCCCAGAGTGGCAAGACAGAACACAAAAGCGGGTGGGCCGGCCTGAAGAAGGCTCAATGAAGCCGAAACGTCGCGATGGCCCACCACAGTGCACTACACCCGCTTAGGGTAATTTTTTGAACTGGGGGCACCGACACCAGTCCCATCGATGGCCCGTGCATTCAGGTTCCGGCATAGCCGGGCCTGCTCTATTTCCCAAACCTATCCAGCCAGCGCCTCATGGGATTGGTGGTGCCCCTGCCCATTGCCTCTCTCCCTAACTATGGGGAGCCCCCACCCACTACCTGTTCCTAACCCTAACCCCTTTGCCCCCCTCCCCCCTCCCCTTCTAAGCCCTAGCCCTAAGGGAACCCTAAACCTAAAAAAAGAGAGAAAAAAAGACAAGAAAGCTCAGAAAAAAGACAGAGTACACAAGGAAAGGATTTACAAGAAGGGGGTGCCATAATGAAAAATACAGAACATAGGACGGGATGTCTAAACAGTAGGGGTGCCATTTAAGGAAATATAAGAATAAAGAAAAGAACAACAGAAAAACAGAGAGAAAGAATAAAGAACAACAGAAATACAGAGAGAAAGAATAAAGAACAACAGAAATACAAAGAGGAAGAATAAAGAACAACAGTAAGAATACAGGAAAACAGAGAGAATAAAGAACAACAGAAAAAGATAGAAAAGGGAGAGTTAAAGCAGAAAAAACTGAGCATAAGAAAAACTAAGAAACAGAAAAAGTTAAGAAAAACAGAAATGAAACAGAAAAGTATAAAAGGCCCAGAGTGGCAAGACAGAACACAAAAGCGGGTGGGCCGGCCTGAAGAAGGCTCAATGAAGCCGAAACGTCGCGATGGCCCACCACAGTGCACTACACCCGCTTAGGGTAATTTTTTTTTGAACTGGGGCACCGACACCAGTCCCATCGATGGCCCGTGCATTCAGGTTCCGGCATAGCCGGGCCTGCTCTATTTCCCAAACCTATCCAGCCAGCGCCTCATGGGATTGGTGGTGCCCCTGCCCATTGCCTCTCTCCTCCTAACTATGGGAGCCCCCACCCACTACCTGTTCCTAACCCTAACCCCTTTGCCCCCTCCCCCTCCCTTCTAAGCCCTAGCCCTAAGGGAACCCTAAACCTAAAAAAAGAGAGAAAAAAAGACAAGAAAGCTCAGAAAAAGACAGAGTACACAAGGAAAGGATTTACAAGAAGGGGTGCCATAATGAAAAATACAGAACATAGGACGGGATGTCTAAACAGTAGGGGTGCCATTTAAGGAAATATAAGAATAAAGAAAAGAACAACAGAAAAACAGAGAGAAAGAATAAAGAACAACAGAAATACAGAGAGAAAGAATAAAGAACAACAGAAATACAAAGAGGAAGAATAAAGAACAACAGTAAGAATACAGGAAAACAGAGAGAATAAAGAACAACAGAAAAAGATAGAAAAAGGGAGAGTTAAAGCAGAAAAAACTGAGCATAAGAAAAACTAAGAAACAGAAAAAGTTAAGAAAAACAGAAATGAAACAGAAAAGTATAAAAGGCCCAGAGTGGCAAGACAGAACACAAAAGCGGGTGGGCCGGCCTGAAGAAGGCTCAATGAAGCCGAAACGTCGCGATGGCCCACCACAGTGCACTACACCCGCTTAGGGTAATTTTTTGAACTGGGGGCACCGACACCAGTCCCATCGATGGCCCGTGCATTCAGGTTCCGGCATAGCCGGGCCTGCTCTATTTCCCAAACCTATCCAGCCAGCGCCTCATGGGATTGGTGGTGCCCCTGCCCATTGCCTCTCTCCCCTACTATGGGAGCCCCCACCCACTACCTGTTCCTAACCCTAACCCTTTGCCCCCCCCCTCCCCTTCTAAGCCCTAGCCCTAAGGGAACCCTAAACCTAAAAAAAGAGAGAAAAAAAGACAAGAAAGCTCAGAAAAAAGACAGAGTACACAAGGAAAGGATTTACAAGAAGGGGGTGCCATAATGAAAAATACAGAACATAGGACGGGATGTCTAAACAGTAGGGGGTGCCATTTAAGGAAATATAAGAATAAAGAAAAGAACAACAGAAAAACAGAGAGAAAGAATAAAGAACAACAGAAATACAGAGAGAAAGAATAAAGAACAACAGAAATACAAAGAGGAAGAATAAAGAACAACAGTAAGAATACAGGAAAACAGAGAGAATAAAGAACAACAGAAAAAGATAGAAAAAGGGAGAGTTAAAGCAGAAAAAACTGAGCATAAGAAAAAACTAAGAAACAGAAAAAGTTAAGAAAAACAGAAATGAAACAGAAAAGTATAAAAGGCCCAGAGTGGCAAGACAGAACACAAAAGCGGGTGGGCCGGCCTGAAGAAGGCTCAATGAAGCCGAAACGTCGCGATGGCCCACCACAGTGCACTACACCCGCTTAGGGTAATTTTTTTGAACTGGGGCACCGACACCAGTCCCATCGATGGCCCGCAGCATTCAGGTTCCGCATAGCCGGGCCTGCTCTATTTCCCAAACCTATCCAGCCAGCGCCTCATGGGATTGGTGGTGCCCCTGCCCATTGCCTCTCTCCCTAACTATGGGAGCCCCCACCCACTACCTGTTCCTAACCCTAACCCCTTGCCCCCCCCCTCCCTTCTAAGCCCTAGCCCTAAGGGAACCCTAAACCTAAAAAAGAGAGAAAAAAAAGACAAGAAAGCTCAGAAAAAGACAGAGTACACAAGGAAAGGATTTACAAGAAGGGGTGCCATAATGAAAAATACAGAACATAGGACGGGATGTCTAAACAGTAGGGGTGCCATTTAAGGAAATATAAGAATAAAGAAAAGAACAACAGAAAAACAGAGAGAAAGAATAAAGAACAACAGAAATACAGAGAGAAAGAATAAAGAACAACAGAAATACAAAGAGGAAGAATAAAGAACAACAGTAAGAATACAGGAAAACAGAGAGAATAAAGAACAACAGAAAAAGATAGAAAAAGGGAGAGTTAAAGCAGAAAAAAACTGAGCATAAGAAAAACTAAGAAACAGAAAAGTTAAGAAAAACAGAAATGAAACAGAAAAGTATAAAAGGCCCAGAGTGGCAAGACAGAACACAAAAGCGGGTGGGCCGGCCTGAAGAAGGCTCAATGAAGCCGAAACGTCGCGATGGCCCACCACAGTGCACTACACCCGCTTAGGGTAATTTTTTGAACTGGGGGCACCGACACCAGTCCCATCGATGGCCTGTGCATTCAGGTTCCGGCATAGCCGGGCCTGCTCTATTTCCCAAACCTATCCAGCCAGCGCCTCATGGGATTGGTGGTGCCCCTGCCCATTGCCTCTCTCCCCTAACTATGGGAGCCCCCACCCACTACCTGTTCCTAACCCTAACCCTTGCCCCCCCCCTCCCTTCTAAGCCCTAGCCCTAAGGGAACCCTAAACCTAAAAAAAGAGAGAAAAAAGACAAGAAAGCTCAGAAAAAGACAGAGTACACAAGGAAAGGATTTACAAGAAGGGGTGCCATAATGAAAATACAGAACATAGGACGGGATGTCTAAACAGTAGGGGTGCCATTTAAGGAAATATAAGAATAAAGAAAAGAACAACAGAAAAACAGAGAGAAAGAATAAAGAACAACAGAAATACAGAGAGAAAGAATAAAGAACAACAGAAATACAAAGAGGAAGAATAAAGAACAACAGTAAGAATACAGGAAAACAGAGAGAATAAAGAACAACAGAAAAAGATAGAAAAAAAGGGAGAGTTAAAGCAGAAAAACTGAGCATAAGAAAAACTAAGAAACAGAAAAAGTTAAGAAAAACAGAAATGAAACAGAAAAGTATAAAAGGCCCAGAGTGGCAAGACAGAACACAAAAGCGGGTGGGCCGGCCTGAAGAAGGCTCAATGAAGCCGAAACGTCGCGATGGCCCACCACAGTGCACTACACCCGCTTAGGGTAATTTTTTGAACTGGGGCACCGACACCAGTCCCATCGATGGCCCGTGCATTCAGGTTCCGGCATAGCCGGGCCTGCTCTATTTCCCAACCTATCCAGCCAGCGCCTCATGGGATTGGTGGTGCCCCTGCCCATTGCCTCTCTCCCTAACTATGGGAGCCCCCACCCACTACCTGTTCCTAACCCTAACCCCTTTGCCCCCTCCCCTCCCCTTCTAAGCCCTAGCCCTAAGGGAACCCTAAACCTAAAAAGAGAGAAAAAAAAGACAAGAAAGCTCAGAAAAAGACAGAGTACACAAGGAAAGGATTTACAAGAAGGGGGTGCCATAATGAAAAATACAGAACATAGGACGGGATGTCTAAACAGTAGGGGGTGCCATTTAAGGAAATATAAGAATAAAGAAAAGAACAACAGAAAAACAGAGAGAAAGAATAAAGAACAACAGAAATACAGAGAAAAGAATAAAGAACAACAGAAATACAAAGAGGAAGAATAAAGAACAACAGTAAGAATACAGGAAAACAGAGAGAATAAAGAACAACAGAAAAAGATAGAAAAGGAGAGTTAAAGCAGAAAAAAACTGAGCATAAGAAAAACTAAGAAACAGAAAAGTTAAGAAAAACAGAAATGAAACAGAAAAGTATAAAAGGCCCAGAGTGGCAAGACAGAACACAAAAGCGGGTGGGCCGGCCTGAAGAAGGCTCAATGAAGCCGAAACGTCGCGATGGCCCACCACAGTGCACTACACCCGCTTAGGGTAATTTTTTGAACTGGGGGCACCGACACCAGTCCCATCGATGGCCCGTGCATTCAGGTTCCCGGCATAGCCGGGCCTGCTCTATTTCCCAAACCTATCCAGCCAGCGCCTCATGGGATTGGTGGTGCCCCTGCCCATTGCCTCTCTCCCTAACTATGGGAGCCCCACCCACTACCTGTTCCTAACCCTAACCCCTTGCCCCCTCCCCTCCCCTTCTAAGCCCCTAGCCCTAAGGGAACCCTAAACCTAAAAAAAGAGAGAAAAAAAGACAAGAAAGCTCAGAAAAAGACAGAGTACACAAGGAAAGGATTTACAAGAAGGGGGTGCCATAATGAAAAATACAGAACATAGGACGGGATGTCTAAACAGTAGGGGTGCCATTTAAGGAAATATAAGAATAAAGAAAAGAACAACAGAAAAACAGAGAGAAAGAATAAAGAACAACAGAAATACAGAGAGAAAGAATAAAGAACAACAGAAATACAAAGAGGAAGAATAAAGAACAACAGTAAGAATACAGGAAAACAGAGAGAATAAAGAACAACAGAAAAAGATAGAAAAGGGAGAGTTAAAGCAGAAAAAACTGAGCATAAGAAAAACTAAGAAACAGAAAAAGTTAAGAAAAACAGAAATGAAACAGAAAAGTATAAAAGGCCCAGAGTGGCAAGACAGAACACAAAAGCGGGTGGGCCGGCCTGAAGAAGGCTCAATGAAGCCGAAACGTCGCGATGGCCCACCACAGTGCACTACACCCGCTTAGGGTAATTTTTGAACTGGGGGCACCGACACCAGTCCCATCGATGGCCCGTGCATTCAGGTTCCGGCATAGCCGGGCCTGCTCTATTTCCCAAACCTATCCAGCCAGCGCCTCATGGGATTGGTGGTGCCCTGCCCATTGCCTCTCCCCTAACTATGGGAGCCCCCACCCACTACCTGTTCCTAACCCTAACCCCTTTGCCCCTCCCCCCCCTTCTAAGCCCTAGCCCTAAGGGAACCCTAAACCTAAAAAAGAGAAAAAAACACAAGAAAGCTCAGAAAAAGACAGAGTACACAAGGAAAGGATTTACAAGAAGGGGTGCCATAATGAAAATACAGAACATAGGACGGGATGTCTAAACAGTAGGGGTGCCATTTAAGGAAATATAAGAATAAAGAAAAGAACAACAGAAAAACAGAGAGAAAGAATAAAGAACAACAGAAATACAGAGAGAAAGAATAAAGAACAACAGAAATACAAAGAGGAAGAATAAAGAACAACAGTAAGAATACAGGAAAACAGAGAGAATAAAGAACAACAGAAAAGATAGAAAAAGGGAGAGTTAAAGCAGAAAAAACTGAGCATAAGAAAAACTAAGAAACAGAAAAAGTTAAGAAAAACAGAAATGAAACAGAAAAGTATAAAAGGCCCAGAGTGGCAAGACAGAACACAAAAGCGGGTGGGCCGGCCTGAAGAAGGCTCAATGAAGCCGAAACGTCGCGATGGCCCACCACAGTGCACTACACCCGCTTAGGGTAATTTTTTTGAACTGGGGCACCGACACCAGTCCCATCGATGGCCCGCAGATTCAGGTTCCGGCATAGCCGGGCCTGCTCTATTTCCCAAACCTATCCAGCCAGCGCCTCATGGGATTGGTGGTGCCCTGCCCATTGCCTCTCTCCCTAACTATGGGAGCCCCCACCCACTACCTGTTCCTAACCCTAACCCCTTTGCCCCCTCCCCTCCCTTCTAAGCCCTAGCCCTAAGGGAACCCTAAACCTAAAAAAGAGAAAAAAAAGACAAGAAAGCTCAGAAAAAGACAGAGTACACAAGGAAAGGATTTACAAGAAGGGGTGCCATAATGAAAATACAGAACATAGGACGGGATGTCTAAACAGTAGGGGTGCCATTTAAGGAAATATAAGAATAAAGAAAAGAACAACAGAAAAACAGAGAGAAAGAATAAAGAACAACAGAAATACAGAGAGAAAGAATAAAGAACAACAGAAATACAAAGAGGAAGAATAAAGAACAACAGTAAGAATACAGGAAAACAGAGAGAATAAAGAACAACAGAAAAAGATAGAAAAAGGGAGAGTTAAAGCAGAAAAAACTGAGCATAAGAAAAACTAAGAAACAGAAAAGTTAAGAAAAACAGAAATGAAACAGAAAAGTATAAAAAGGCCCAGAGTGGCAAGACAGAACACAAAAGCGGGTGGGCCGGCCTGAAGAAGGCTCAATGAAGCCGAAACGTCGCGATGGCCCACCACAGTGCACTACACCCGCTTAGGGTAATTTTTTGAACTGGGGCACCGACACCAGTCCCATCGATGGCCCGTGCATTCAGGTTCCGGCATAGCCGGGCCTGCTCTATTCCAAACCTATCCAGCCAGCGCCTCATGGGATTGGTGGTGCCCCTGCCCATTGCCTCTCTCCTAACTATGGGAGCCCCCCCACCCACTACCTGTTCCTAACCCTAACCCCTTGCCCCCTCCCCTCCCTTCTAAGCCCTAGCCCTAAGGGAACCCTAAACCTAAAAAAGAGAGAAAAAAAGACAAGAAAGCTCAGAAAAAGACAGAGTACACAAGGAAAGGATTTACAAGAAGGGGTGCCATAATGAAAAATACAGAACATAGGACGGGATGTCTAAACAGTAGGGGGTGCCATTTAAGGAAATATAAGAATAAAGAAAAGAACAACAGAAAAACAGAGAGAAAGAATAAAGAACAACAGAAATACAGAGAGAAAGAATAAAGAACAACAGAAATACAAAGAGGAAGAATAAAGAACAACAGTAAGAATACAGGAAAACAGAGAGAATAAAGAACAACAGAAAAAGATAGAAAAAGGGAGAGTTAAAGCAGAAAAAACTGAGCATAAGAAAAACTAAGAAACAGAAAAAGTTAAGAAAAACAGAAATGAAACAGAAAAGTATAAAAGGCCCAGAGTGGCAAGACAGAACACAAAAGCGGGTGGGCCGGCCTGAAGAAGGCTCAATGAAGCCGAAACGTCGCGATGGCCCACCACAGTGCACTACACCCGCTTAGGGTAATTTTTTTTTGAACTGGGGGCACCGACACCAGTCCCATCGATGGCCCGTGCATTCAGGTTCCGGCATAGCCGGCCTGCTCTATTTCCCAAACCTATCCAGCCAGCGCCTCATGGGAT
Organism: Oreochromis aureus; assembly: GCF_013358895.1. Lineage (NCBI taxonomy): Eukaryota > Metazoa > Chordata > Actinopteri > Cichliformes > Cichlidae > Oreochromis > Oreochromis aureus. The sequence goes on along the minus strand of NC_052944.1, from coordinate 134,317,433 downwards.
TGGTGGTGCCCCTGCCCATTGCCTCTCTCCCTAACTATGGGAGCCCCCACCCACTACCTGTTCCTAACCCTAACCCCTTGCCCCCCCTCCCTCCCTTCTAAGCCCTAGCCCTAAGGGAACCCTAAACCTAAAAAAAAGAGAAAAAAAGACAAGAAAGCTCAGAAAAAGACAGAGTACACAAGGAAAGGATTTACAAGAAGGGGTGCCATAATGAAAAATACAGAACATAGGACGGGATGTCTAAACAGTAGGGGGTGCCATTTAAGGAAATATAAGAATAAAGAAAAGAACAACAGAAAAACAGAGAAAAGAATAAAGAACAACAGAAATACAGAGAGAAAGAATAAAGAACAACAGAAATACAAAGAGGAAGAATAAAGAACAACAGTAAGAATACAGGAAAACAGAGAGAATAAAGAACAACAGAAAAAGATAGAAAAAGGAGAGTTAAAGCAGAAAAAACTGAGCATAAGAAAAACTAAGAAACAGAAAAAGTTAAGAAAAACAGAAATGAAACAGAAAAGTATAAAAGGCCCAGAGTGGCAAGACAGAACACAAAAGCGGGTGGGCCGGCCTGAAGAAGGCTCAATGAAGCCGAAACGTCGCGATGGCCCACCACAGTGCACTACACCCGCTTAGGGTAATTTTTTGAACTGGGGCACCGACACCAGTCCCATCGATGGCCTGCAGACAGGTTCCGGCATAGCCGGGCCTGCTCTATTTCCCAAACCTATCCAGCCAGCGCCTCATGGGATTGGTGGTGCCCCTGCCCATTGCCTCTCCCTAACTATGGGAGCCCCCACCCACTACCTGTTCCTAACCCTAACCCCTTGCCCCCTCCCCTCCCTTCTAAGCCCCAGCCCTAAGGGAACCCTAAACCTAAAAAAGAGAAAAAAAAACAAGAAAGCTCAGAAAAAGACAGAGTACACAAGGAAAGGATTTACAAGAAGGGGTGCCATAATGAAAAATACAGAACATAGGACGGGATGTCTAAACAGTAGGGGTGCCATTTAAGGAAATATAAGAATAAAGAAAAGAACAACAGAAAAACAGAGAGAAAGAATAAAGAACAACAGAAATACAGAGAGAAAGAATAAAGAACAACAGAAATACAAAGAGGAAGAATAAAGAACAACAGTAAGAATACAGGAAAACAGAGAGAATAAAGAACAACAGAAAAAGATAGAAAAGGGAGAGTTAAAGCAGAAAAACTGAGCATAAGAAAAAACTAAGAAACAGAAAAAGTTAAGAAAAACAGAAATGAAACAGAAAAGTATAAAAGGCCCAGAGTGGCAAGACAGAACACAAAAGCGGGTGGGCCGGCCTGAAGAAGGCTCAATGAAGCCGAAACGTCGCGATGGCCCACCACAGTGCACTACACCCGCTTAGGGTAATTTTTTGAACTGGGGGCACCGACACCAGTCCCATCGATGGCCCGTGCATTCAGGTTCCGCATAGCCGGGCCTGCTCTATTTCCCAAACCTATCCAGCCAGCGCCTCATGGGATTGGTGGTGCCCCTGCCCATTGCCTCTCTCCCTAACTATGGGAGCCCCCCACCCACTACCTGTTCCTAACCCTAACCCCTTTGCCCCCCCCCCCCCCTTCTAAGCCCTAGCCCTAAGGGAACCCTAAACCTAAAAAAGAGAGAAAAAAAGACAAGAAAGCTCAGAAAAAAGACAGAGTACACAAGGAAAGGATTTACAAGAAGGGGGTGCCATAATGAAAAATACAGAACATAGGACGGGATGTCTAAACAGTAGGGGGTGCCATTTAAGGAAATATAAGAATAAAGAAAAGAACAACAGAAAAACAGAGAGAAAGAATAAAGAACAACAGAAATACAGAGAGAAAGAATAAAGAACAACAGAAATACAAAGAGGAAGAATAAAGAACAACAGTAAGAATACAGGAAAACAGAGAGAATAAAGAACAACAGAAAAAGATAGAAAAAGGGAGAGTTAAAGCAGAAAAAACTGAGCATAAGAAAAAACTAAGAAACAGAAAAAGTTAAGAAAAACAGAAATGAAACAGAAAAGTATAAAAGGCCCAGAGTGGCAAGACAGAACACAAAAGCGGGTGGGCCGGCCTGAAGAAGGCTCAATGAAGCCAAAAGCGTCGCGATGGCCCACCACAGTGCACTACACCCGCTTAGGGTAATTTTTTTGAACTGGGGCACCGACACCAGTCCCATCGATGGCCCGCATTCAGGTTCCGGCATAGCCGGGCCTGCTCTATTTCCCAAACCTATCCAGCCAGCGCCTCATGGGATTGGTGGTGCCCCTGCCCATTGCCTCTCCCCTAACTATGGGAGCCCCCACCCACTACCTGTTCCTAACCCTAACCCCTTTGCCCCTCCCCTCCCTTCTAAGCCCTAGCCCTAAGGGAACCCTAAACCTAAAAAAGAGAAAAAAAGACAAGAAAGCTCAGAAAAAGACAGAGTACACAAGGAAAGGATTTACAAGAAGGGGGTGCCATAATGAAAAATACAGAACATAGGACGGGATGTCTAAACAGTAGGGGGTGCCATTTAAGGAAATATAAGAATAAAGAAAAGAACAACAGAAAAACAGAGAGAAAGAATAAAGAACAACAGAAATACAGAGAGAAAGAATAAAGAACAACAGAAATACAAAGAGGAAGAATAAAGAACAACAGTAAGAATACAGGAAAACAGAGAGAATAAAGAACAACAGAAAAAGATAGAAAAGGGAGAGTTAAAGCAGAAAAAAAAACTGAGCATAAGAAAAACTAAGAAACAGAAAAGTTAAGAAAAACAGAAATGAAACAGAAAAGTATAAAAGGCCCAGAGTGGCAAGACAGAACACAAAAGCGGGTGGGCCGGCCTGAAGAAGGCTCAATGAAGCCGAAACGTCGCGATGGCCCACCACAGTGCACTACACCCGCTTAGGGTAATTTTTTGAACTGGGGGCACCGACACCAGTCCCATCGATGGCCCGTGCATTCAGGTTCCGGCATAGCCGGGCCTGCTCTATTTCCCAACCCTAACCCTAACCCCCTAACCCTAACCCTCTAACCCTAACCCCTAACCCCTACCCTAACCCCCCCCTAACCCTATGCCCTATCTCTAGCCCCATCCCTAGCCTAAGCCCTGACCTTAACCCCAACCCCAATGCTGACCCCTTTGTGCAGTAACCCCAATTCCATCCCCAGTTGCGGATGATGATACCCCAAGAGAGGGAAAATAGAAACCCAAGAGAGGGAAAATTATAGATGGGCCACAAAGACAAAGAAATAAAGCCAAAGAAAGATAAATATAGGCCAGTAAACAGGGACTGCAAAAGGAAAGTCAATGGAGGGGAGAAGAGTAAGGAGGGACTATAAGGCAAAAGGAAAGGATGCAGGGATTAGGAGACAAAAGGAAGAAGGCAAGAAGGTAGGAGAGGAGAGAAGGACAGAAGGGAAGCAAAGGATTAAGTAAAAGGAAGCAGCGAGAAAAGGAAAAGCCAGAAAAATAAAACAAAAACAGAAAACGGAAAAAGAAAAAAAAGCAAAGTCACGCTTTATACGGCACTTTCAGCTGCTGTAGGGAGGAGCCACAGAACCTATAAAAGGAGGGGCAGAGAAGAGTCTCTTCATTTTAATTTGGCCAGCGACGCATGTGCACAGCCTGAAGAAGGCACAATCCAGCCGAAACGTAGCTACAGCCATGCGTCAGCACTAAAAAGTGTTTTTGTTTGTTGTTTTAGTTTGTTATTTTAGTTTGTTATTTTCGGGGGGGATTTCCTTTGATGTTTTTTCATTTCCATATTCATTTACTGGCCTAAAAATTTAAAACCAAAACTTGGACTATCATAAATCTACAACCTAAAAATTGGATAATTTATGGATAAAAACAGTTTAAAAGCCTAAAATTGGAATTAAAACGACACAGAGACTAAATTCATTGAGCAAAGACAAATTTTATTAAAAACAGTTAAAACCTAAAAACAGGACAAATAAAACACAAATTCGGCAAAATTCAACATAATTTGGTACTTACCTGAACCTGAAAAAGACAAAGGACGGTACTTACCTCAATTCGGACCTGGGGATTGCCGGATGCGGTAGATGGGATGGCGACAACGTGACGGGTCTCGGGAAGGGTCATGGTGCGGAGCGTGCACCTACTCCTGCCCTCCTCGTGCAGGGAGGAGTTTCCATTCCCCTAACCTAACCCTATTTTTGTTGGGTAGGGTAGGCAGAAGGGAGAGGAACCTGGCCCAAGGGTCTTGCCCTAAACCTAACCACTCCCCCCTTCTCGCCTAACCCTAAACATACTTACCCCCCCAAATTCATCGGCACCCGGAAAGAATTAAAAGTCCACAAAGGATATAAATAAATAAATAAATGCCACTTAAAAAGCCTGCCTACCAGGGGATAATAGACCACACGGGACACAAAGACAAGGGATAAAAACTTTATTAAAAACACAGAGAGATAAAACCCCGAGAGGGACATTTAAAAATTAAAATTCATTTGAGCTCTAGCCTGAGGAAGGCGTACAAAGCGCCGAAACGTCGCGATGAGCTCAATTTAAAAATTCATGGCCTACTTAACCCCCGTGTTGGGCAATTTTTTGAACAATTGTGTTGGTGGGGGCACCATCCCCCATTCCACGAAGGACCGTGCACTTGTGGGTTTCCAGCTTTGCTGGGGCCCCAGTCAGTTTCCACACCCTAACTCGCCTGTGCCTCGTGGGATGGGCGGTGCCCTTTATCCTTCTTTCCCCGGCCACCAGGTGAGACCACGTAACGGAAGTCGGACCCTGGTCGCTCAGGGGTCGGTCTCTTGATTAGGGAGTTCCCCAAATCACACATGGGTGAGACCCAGAGTAAATGAGAGAAAGGAGGGGGAATTGGTCTTGGAACGGGACCCGTGATGCCTATTGGCGAGACCTAAGATTGGAAATTGGTCCCTGGAAGAGATCCGTGATGCCTGTGTGTGAGGAGGTAGTTCTTCCTGCTTGGGGCTGAACCCCTCAGCGAAGGGGCCCCGCGATGCCTGTTGGCCACACAGTAAACCCCAATTGGGTACGTTTTAAATTTAATAAAATAATTTTTGTTGGGTAGGGTAGGCAGAAGGGAGAGGAACCTGGCCCAAGGGTCTTGCCCTAAACCTAACCACTCCCCCCTTCTCGCCTAACCCTAAACATACTTACCCCCCCAAATTCATCGGCACCCGGAAAGAATTAAAAGTCCACAAAGGATATAAATAAATAAATAAATGCCACTTAAAAAGCCTGCCTACCAGGGGATAATAGACCACACGGGACACAAAGACAAGGGATAAAAACTTTATTAAAAACACAGAGAGATAAAACCCCGAGAGGGACATTTAAAAATTAAAATTCATTTGAGCTCTAGCCTGAGGAAGGCGTACAAAGCGCCGAAACGTCGCGATGAGCTCAATTTAAAAATTCATGGCCTACTTAACCCCCGTGTTGGGCAATTTTTTGAACAATTGTGTTGGTGGGGGCACCATCCCCCATTCCACGAAGGACCGTGCACTTGTGGGTTTCCAGCTTTGCTGGGGCCCCAGTCAGTTTCCACACCCTAACCCTAACCCAGCCCCCCACCCGAACTCACGGTGGTTTGGTACAGGGAAGATCCCTATTGGATGGGGACCAGGAAGCGAGGCTGGACAGAACTCCACCTCTGGTCCCTTCCACCACCACAATTCCCCAGCCAGGGAACCAGGGAGCCAATTTGGTGACTGTCCAGGTGCTCCATAGGGAGGACTCATCCCCAATTCGGGGGTTCTCACAAGGTGAAGAAGATTCCCTGGTTAATCTTAGTGCACAAGACGGGGCCTCCACTTCCACACCTAAGCCAACCTTTAGGGCAAAAAAACACATTTCAACCCTCAGAAAGTTGGTGGATTGGGATGTGACGGTGTCCCGAAAATGGCTGGTGTTGGGGGACTCGAATGTGGCCAGGTTCCCAACTCATTCAGTAGCAGACCTGCAAATTGATAGCTACCCTGGGGCAAATTTCCGCCATGCCCAAGCTATACTTGCCAAGGCTCTCATTGACACCCAGGTGGAAAAGGTAGTCTTGGCATTCGGGATAAACTGTAGGGCACAAAGAGCCAAAGAAACTGCAATCAAACAGCTTCAGTCGGCCGTGAGGGAAGCGAAAAAGCAGTTCCCCTACTCGGAAATTTGGATCCCCCTCATCAACTACTCCAACCTCTTGCCCACGGGGGAGCAGAACACTTTGCAGTTAATCAACGGTCACATTAGACGAAATATGCCGTACATCCCCCTACTTCCAAGGGATCTTTTCCACACAGAGGCGGACATGATCCATTGGACACGGGGAACCGCAAAGGCTATGCTGAATCATTGGAGTTCGTTTTTAGGCTTGAGCCCCCAGTAGGCCAACAACCGGAGGGGTATGAAGGCTCACAGCCTTTGGTGTTCAAAAATGTGGTGGTATTGGCCAAGAATTTTCAACTCTCTCCCGCTCAGGAGAGTCTGTTAGAGAAGGGATTAACCTTTGTACCTACTATAAATATTTATAAAAATCAGAAACAACAATTGACATTGGACATTCAGAGATATCATCAAAAAATTCAATTGATCTCATATTTTAAAAACACAACAAAATGGGAGCCTAAGCCTTTTACAGCGGCTTCAACTTGGCTACCACCACCCAATTTGTTACCTCCACAGGTACACAGATTGATGGAGCAAGACACGACGGATTTCAAAAACACTTATAGACCATGTAGAGAGAGGGCAAATTTGAAACTGGAAGAACTAAGGGCACTTCGGGACTTAATGCACAATCGAAACATTGTTATAAAACCCGCGGACAAGGGTAGTGCAATTGTTATATTGAGCAGGGATCAATATATTTTTGAGGTCAATCGGCAACTCAGTGATCAAACGTATTACAAAAAATTAGATGGACCCATATTTACACAAACAATACCGATGGTAAGACAGATTATGGACCAATTACACAGGACAAAATTCATCAGTGCCAAACAGAAGGCATACATTATAGGTCAGTCTGAACCAAGACCTCGTCGGTTTTACATTCTTCCAAAGATACATAAGGATCCTGAGAGCTGGACCGTACCGGGGGAGATTCCTCCAGGACGGCCAATTGTGTCAGATTGTGGAAGCGACACATATGGCACGGCAGAATATATTGATCACTTCCTCTACCCATTGTCCATTAAACACCCGGCATACATCAAGGACACATACCATTTTATTGAACTGGTTAGAAATCTGTCGGTCCCATTGGATTCCTTGTTTTTCACAATAGACGTGGAGAGTCTTTACACAAATATCGACATACCGGCGGGTTTGGCAACGGTGAGGAGATTCTTCCAAAAATTTCCGGACATGGAAAGGCCGGACGAACAGATACTAAAATTGTTGGAAATAAATTTGACACGTAATGATTTTGAATTTAATGGGGACTACTATTTACAAATTAAGGGAACAGCAATGGGGAAACGATTTGCTCCATCGTATGCAAACATGTTTATGGCAGATTGGGAAGAACAGACATTGGCCAAATGCCCCATCCAGCCGTTACACTATCTCCGTTACCTGGATGACATTTTTGGTGTTTGGGTGGGCTCTAGGGAGGAGTTGGAGAACTTCGTACACACTCTTAACACGCATGACCCATCCATCAAGCTGAAACACAAAATTACGGACGACAGCATCGACTTCTTGGACACTACGATTTACAAAGGCAGGGACTTTGCACATACAAACAAGTTGGACGTAAAAGTTTTCTTTAAGAGTACAGATACACATGCACTACTATACAAGAGTAGCTTTCATCCAAAACATACATATCAAGGTTTAATCAAATCTCAGCTGATTCGATTTAAAAGGATATGCACAGGAGACGATGACTTTTCAGAAGCAGTAAGAGTTCTCTTCCAGGCACTCAGGAGAAGGGGATACTCCCGTACCTTCTTGAGGAAATGTCGGAGAACATTTCAAGTCTCCAAACCTGAAGACCAGAGGGACATCATCCCATTGATATCTACCTTTTCCACAGCTGGTTTACGAATACATAAGCGATTAAAGACCAATTTTGAACAGATAATTGGGCAACACGGGATATTTGGAAACCACAAGGTGATTTCGGCATATAGACGTAACAAAAATCTCAGGGATTACTTAGTGAGGGCGAGACTGAGCGCAGCACAACAAAAGAAAACCAGAAATTCATCAATACCATTTGTTAAATTAGCGTACGTTAAGAACAGGACAACAAGCAGGATGTACAAACTCTCACAAAAGTTCAGTCCCAGGACCTCCAATTGTGTGTATGTGATCTTCTGCACAAGATGCAACATCCAGTACATTGGGGAAACCAAAAACTCTATTTCCACTCGCATGTGGCAACATAAATATAACATCACACATAATAAAGAAGGCCATACTCCTCTGGTCAGACATTTTATTCATCATGGTTTACAATCACTTAAAATTGCGGGTATCGAAGGAAACTTCTTCTGGACGGATGGTGAAAGAAGGAGATGTGAAAAGAAGTGGATCCGAATGCTTAACACCTTGGTTCCCGGAGGTCTGAATATTAGATGGGGATAGGACACCATACTGGGCCTGGTTCATGGAAATCACAAACAATTGGCAATGACAAAACAATTTGATTTGGCCTACATACCCAATTGGCAACCCATATCACGGCCTACCTTTTAATCCGATTCTAGCCCCAACCCAGGAATCTGGCCCTAACCCTAACCATCCATCACCCCGGGCCACCCCCAGAAATGAACCCTAACCCCAACCAATACTATCCCTATCCCTAACCCCTTACCCCTAACCACAACCATTCGAAACCCCCAACCACCCAAAAAAGTAAAAAACCCTCACAGGCCCAACCCTTCCTCTTCAGGATTGGTAGGAACCTCATAACCCTTACTGGAGGTACCACCCTAAGCTCACCTAAAACCTGAATCGGGCCTAAATTGGAATTTCGTCTAAATTCAAATTGAAATTATTTCTGATATTAACTCATATTTGACCTTTGACCCCTAGTCTTACTTAAAAACCCTTTACTAAAAACACACACTAAAATTCCAACAATCTACAGGTCTCAACAATCTTCGGATAATTCCAAAACACTTTGTATCAAAACAAAAAAATTTTTTTAAAAAAATAAAAATACAAAATAAATATGCATTGCATTCCACAAAGGATTTTTAAAAAAAACCAATTTCATAAATTCATATATTAATAAATCCATAAAAAGGCAAATACTTTGGATATAAAAGCATAATTCATTGAAACTACAATTGATGTGACATTAAAAATACACGTATGGAGAAAAATTGGGGTCTTGACAGCAAAAAAGGAGAAATCACGGACACACGGAAAAACAACTCTTAAAACTCAAGGGGCGTGTTTTGAACACAGGGGCAGGTTATAAATTCAGGGGAGGGTTGTATCAGCTTCATTCTGTCTCAGACCTTCGGACAGTACACATCTCTATTGAGAGTCCTTCTACAGCCACAAACTTACGTTTTTTTTTGTCTTTTGGTGTGCTTCTCGCCTGAGGAAGGCCAGATCTTGGCCGAAACGTCATGCATAAGCACACAATTCATTGAGTCTTTTATTTGAGGAGTTTTATTTTGTTTCTGATTTTATTTTTCAATTTTTCCTTTTTTTTCCAATATATAAATAAATAAATAAATAACTCTTTTCTTTTACATTCACACATAAAAAAAATACACTTATTAATAACATACCTGTTAACACATTCATTTTATTTACCTATAATAACAAAGCCCACGGGGACATCAATTCTACACAAATAAATAGGAACACAGGACAACTATTTACGAAGGGGCGGGACTCATCGGGAGGAGATGAGTGCCTCGCAGTGGACCACGGTCCGCAGAGGGAAGACCACTTCCCAGAACTTTTTTCGGGGTCGGACGGGGCGACCCGTTGGGGGGATGGACAGTGCCTTTCCTGTTTCCGGCTGGAGACAGGCTCAGTCCACACTTCCTAACCCTATTCCACACTCCTATCCCCTATCCTGTTCCCTTACCCTAACCCCAACCACCTTCCCCACTCCTAGCCCTAACCCCAACCCATTGTCCCAACCCTTGTCCTAATTCCCTTCCCTATTCCTATTCCTAACCCTAGTCCCATCCCCTTCCCCTGCCCCCAATTATTTTATTTTATTTTTGTACATTTTACTGTAAATATTTTAAATATTAATATATAAGTTCTGTAAGTTTTAATTTACAAGTTGGAACAATATACACAGTTTGAATAAATACTTGGTAATAAATATATAAATAAATAAATACTTGTCATAAATAAATACATAAATAAATAATTTAGTTTAAAAGTTTTTGCTGTAAATAGTAAATTTGTTTCATATAAACACCATTTAGTTCATATCAGTTCATGTGGTGTGGTTTTAGTTCATTAAAAATTTGTTAGTAAGATTTAAAAACGTTTTGTTTAATTCATTTAAGACTGTGGTGATTTCTTTTGGTTTAAAATTCAGAAGCCGTGGGGCGGAGCCAGAGCTTACTTAAGGGGTAAGCCTGCAGGCCAGGCTCATTCTGTCGTTGCCCTTCAACGGAGACAGTCGCTTTTTTAGCAGCAGACCTATTTTAGTTTTTTAGTGTGCCCAGGCCTGAAGAAGACCAATAGCGGTCGAAAAACGTCGCCACAGCGGCACACGATTTTTGTTTTTGAAACCTTTGCAAGGCTTTTTAGTTTGTAAGAGTTTAATTTAATTTTTACTTTTATTTTTTATTGTTTTATTTTTTAATAAAAATAAAAAAAAAAAAAAAAAAAAAACAACAAAAATAACAAAAAATATTGAAATTTTCACCAGCCCTCCATTATGGCTGATGGAGGGTGGCAGCAGGTCCGCTATGGGAGGAGGGGTCGCTCCCGTATGCAGACCAATATTAATCGACCCCAATTTCAAGACCAGGAGTGGTCTTCTTGGGACCGGGAGGGAGGGGCCGGGAGGAAGGACCGTGCATACCTCGGTCCTCCCAGGGAGGACGGGGGCCGTAACCCACGTCCTACCCACCCCGGGCCACCCCCAGAAATGAACCCTAACCCCAACCAATACTATCCCTATCCCTAACCCCTTACCCCTAACCACAACCATTCGAAACCCCAACCACCCAAAAAGTAAAAACCCTCACAGGCCCAACCCTTCCTCTTCAGGATTGGTAGGAACCTCATAACCCTTACTGGAGGTACCACCCTAAGTTCACCTAAAACCTGAATCGGGCCTAAATTGGAATTTCGTCTAAATTCAAATTGAAATTATTTCTGATATTAACTCATATTTGACCTTTGACCCCTAGTCTTACTTAAAAACCCTTTACTAAAAACACACACTAAAATTCCAACAATCTACAGGTCTCAACAATCTTCGGATAATTCCAAAACACTTTGTATCAAAACAAAAAATTTAAAAAAAAAAAAAAAAAAAAAAAAAAAAAAAAAACAAAATAAATATGCATTGCATTCCACAAAGGATTTTTAAAAAAAACCAATTTCATAAATTCATATATTAATAAATCCATAAAAAGGCAAATACTTTGGATATAAAAGCATAATTCATTGAAACTACAATTGATGTGACATTAAAAAATACACGTATGGAGAAAAATTGGGGTCTTGACAGCAAAAAAGGAGAAATCACGAACACACGGAAAAACAACTCTTAAAACTCAAGGGGCGTGTTTTGAACACAGGGGCAGGTTATAAATTCAGGGGAGGGTTGTATCAGCTTCATTCTGTCTCAGACCTTCGGACAGTACACATCTCTATTGAGAGTCCTTCTACAGCCACAAACTTACGTTTTTTTTGTCTTTTGGTGTGCTTCTCGCCTGAGGAAGGCCAGATCTTGGCCGAAACGTCGCGGCATAAGCACACAATTCATTGAGTCTTTTATTTGAGGAGTTTTATTTTGTTTCTGATTTTATTTTTCAATTTTTCCTTTTTTTTCCAATATATAAATAAATAAATAAATAACTCTTTTCTTTTACATTCACACATAAAAAAAATACACTTATTAATAACATACCTGTTAACACATTCATTTTATTTACCTATAATAACAAAGCCCACGGGGACATCAATTCTACACAAATAAATAGGAACACAGGACAACTATTTACGAAGGGGCGGGACTCATCGGGAGGAGATGAGTGCCTCGCAGTGGACCACGGTCCGCAGAGGGAAGACCACTTCCCAGAACTTTTTTCGGGGTCGGACGGGGCGACCCGTTGGGGGGATGGACAGTGCCTTTCCTGTTTCCGGCTGGAGACAGGCTCAGTCCACACTTCCTAACCCCTAACCCCTAACCCTGTTTTATATAAACACCATTTAGTTCATATCAGTTTATATGGTGTATTTTTAGTTCATTAAAAATTTATTGGCAATTTCTTTTTGTTTAAAATTCAGAAGCCGTAGGGGCGGAGCCAGAGCTTACTTAAGGGGTAAGCCTGCAGGCCAGGCTCATTCTTTCGTTGCCCTTCAACAGAGACAGTCGCTCTTTTTGCAGCAGACCTATTTTAGTTTTAGTGTGCCCAGGCCTGAAGAAGACCAATAGTGGTCGAAACGTTGCCACAGCGGCACACGATTTTTATTTCTGAACCTTTTTAAAGGTATTTTTTAGTTTGTAAGACTTTTATTTTTTGGGTTTTTTTATTTTATTTATTTTTTTATTTTTTTGTTTTTATTTTTGTTTTTTTTGAAAAATAAAAAATCATAAAAAAATTTAAAAAACAACAAAAAACAACAAAAAAATATTGAAAACTTTACCAGCCCTCCATTATGGCTGATGGAGGGTGGCAGCAGGTCCGCTACGGGAGAAGGGGTCGCTCCCGTATGCAGACCAATACCAATCGACCCCAATCTCAAGACCGGACTTGGTCTTCTTGGGACCGGGGTGGGAGGGGCCCAGGGGGGAGGGACCGCACATATCTTGGTCCTCCCCAGGGGGGACGGGGCCGTAACCCACGTCCTAACCCCAACCCTAACCCCAATCGTCCCCAACCCCAAGGCCGGACTTGGTCTTCTTGGGACCAGGGAGGGAGAGGCCCAGGAGGGAAGGACCGTGCATACCTCGGTCCTCCCCAGGGAGGACGGGGCCGTAACTCACGTCCTAACCCTTTCACACCTTGTCGCATGTGATTAGAGGATCACCAGGGGGTCCTTTGTCCCTCTTTGGGGGTATACTCCCACTGGGTTTAAATCTGGGACTCTCGGCCATTTGACCTTAGAACTGAAGAAGCTTCTCGGATGAGAGGTGAAACGTCTTCAAGCAACTCAAAGAAGTCCAGACGCTTTTCTTTGCAAACTCCTTTGACTTCCCCAATGTTGCTGTCGCTGCTGCATCGTGGCGAGCTGAGTTTGCTGTGGCTGCTGCTGCTTTGATGTGGATCGCCGGGAGCGGATAAAATCTGCTAGCTCCTGAGCTTGTAGTGTGTCCCGGACTCGATGCAGCTCTTTAAGCAGGCTCGTTACCTCCGGGAGCTGACAAAAATGAGGGTTTCCCTCCAGAATTGCCTCAACGGCGTTTATCCCTACAACCCTTGCCTTCTTGTCCCAGGTGTGGGATATCAGCTTCATCAGGCCCTGGATGCGGGCCAGGTCGTGCTCCCGGGAAGAGTCCGCTGGGTCCATGTACTGGTTGTGTCATTCTGTCATGGTTGGCTTTGTGGCAGGCAGGCAGAAGTGGTGGACCCAAAATGCAGGACTCTTGGAGATGGGATTTAAACCGAAAATGCAGCTTTATTGCTGGACAAAACTATTCATAAAATAAAACTCAGAAAGGGAAAAACAAAACAAGACTCTAAACAGAGGTGCTGGAGGACTGGACATGAGAAACACACAGCAAGTTGCAGGTACGACACAACTGAGAGCACAGGAAAACACAAGGCTTATATACACAGGGCAGTAATCAGGGAATGGGCAACAGGAGGGAGACACAGCTGGGAGAAATTAGGCTAACGAGACAGGGGAGAAGTAAAACTGAGCACACTGACATGAGACATGAACTTTCAAAGTAAAACAAGAAACGAGAAACAATTCACAAAGACGCGGACTGAGAAACATGGACTTTACACAGAGGGACACATGGGCAGAGAAGACTAAGCACAGAACTAAACCTACGAACTACTAAACATGAGGGCAAGAGAACAAAACCTAAACCAGAATGATAATAATACTCAACACAGGATAGCTAAAGAATCAGATAAAATAAATATAATGCACATAATCTAGAAAACACCAAAATACAAGAAACCGAAAAAGCTGGGTCAAAATGACCCAGAACCGTGACAGATGTAGAAGTTTGAAGTAGTCTGGTTCACTGTGGTTAGTGTTCATGTGACACTTACACTGACTGCTCAGCAGTTTTTGCTGATACCCACATATTTCTTAAGAGGGAAAGAAAAAAACAAAAAAAAGGAAACAGTGTTTTTACCACAGACCTGATCAGCTGATCACGACTGCATCATGAACAAAATCTCCATTATTCTGATGTGTTTTCAGTTTAATTGATAAGTGAATTTCAGCAGAGTAACATGATTCAACTATAACTCCAAGTGTCAACACACAACCATGGAACCATGACATGATGCTGCAGATCTTTCAGTTTTCAGAGTTATCGTAAGACAACAGAATATGCATGTAATCAGTCATGTGAGAACAGCTCGTCAAAGGGACGTCTCCTGATGACATTAAGTGGGAGGAAATGTTGGTGTGAAACAGGAAGCACAGCAGAGACAAAGCAGGTAAATGGAGTCAGAGGACAGACTCCATCCTGATTCTCAGCATTAGGCTGCTCTCAGACTCACAGGAGGTCTCTGGTTTGTGGTGGGTCAGTTCCCCATCTGGAAGTGCTGATCTCTGTCCTCTGTCTGTCTATCTGTGTTGTTTTACTCAACCTGCTGTCACTGCTCATCCAGCCACTAGGTGTCCTCACACTCTCCTCCTGCTCTCAGTCACCTGACTCCCACAGCGCCCTCACCTGTTTTCACTTCCCTGCTTTTCCTCAGAGGATTTAAAGCTGCCATCTTGTTCTTGTTTCTTCTTGATGTTCAGCAATTTCTTCTGGTTTTCAAATCTTCTGGGATCCTCAGGCTGGGAATTCCAGTCATGATATCTTGAGCGCAAAGGCCGGATCAGCTTTAGTGACTAAACAAGTGTTTGGGAGCACTAACGAGGCCACGCCAGAAGGTCTGAGGCAGCGACCGGCTCATGGAGTCAGCATCTCCGATACAGGCAGGAGCCTGACCATGGAGGGCTTTAAAGATACGTCTTTATTTGGATATCAATGAAAAATCCTCATCAATACAAAGTAGCAGACATCAGCAGCATCAAATGAATGCTGCTGTGTTTGATTGCAAAGGTTATATAGAAGCAGCTCGAGGGACTCTTTGGTCCAAATATTTGGGAGCAGAAACTCTCAGCTTTGCCCTCAGCGTTGGTGATGTGTCACTTTAACCTGCTGCTAAATGAAAACAACACATCTGTGTCTATGATTCAAAGACAGCTTTGCCTCCTGTGCTGCTGCTGCTGCTCCTGGATGATGCACATGTGGATTTGAATGCTTCTCAAACTAAAGCTCAGTTTGGATCACATTTCAGTCACTACTCTGAGAAATTCTTATTGTGGCCACGTGCCACAATTTCATCATCACTTTGTAAAGAGGGAACTTCATCTGACACATTTTCACAGCTTTGAAGTGGAAATGATGCTTTGAAGGAAACACATTGAACACGTTATAAGTGGTCAGAAACTTGTAAATAACTCATGAAAGAATAAAGTTATGTTGAAACCAAACCATTGTTTTTCTTGTGACATTACCAATAAGTTTGATGTGTCACATGGCCCTCTTCCTATTGAAAAAACAAAAGTTGTATCCAAGATGGCCGACTTCTAAATGGCCACCATGGTCACCACCCATCTTGAGGAGTTTCCCCCATCACATATACTAATGTGCCACAAACAGGACTTTAATACCAACCATTCCCATTTTATTACGGTGTATCCATATAAATGGCCCACCCTGTATACTGCTGTTCACTGTTTGTGTCAATATGGAGAAATATGAAAGACAAACACAGCACATACAGAGAAATGTAGACAGAATGTGCAGCCAGTGCAGTAAATGGTCTAAATATCAGCTCTTTAGAAAATGATCCTGATGAACATGAAACTAACATCCAATGAGAAACACAGCTTCCTTGTTTCATGTCCAATAACAATAAATGAAGAGCTAATAAAGAGCTATTCTATTGTAAAATGCTGAGATGATTATTAGACAGAACCCAGCGGCTCACCAAAAGCCTGCATTGCAAATCTATATGAAAGTAATCTATGCTCATATATGGCAAAATCCTTTAACTGTCACTGTGTTTTTCATCTGTGCTCTTGTTGGTTGGACAAGTTTGTAAATGACAAAGAGCTCAGTGGACTTTGCATCCATCAGATCCTGTTAGATGTTTGTTTTTCCTTCACAGCTTTGTGATGAAGGCTAAAGAACAGAGATATGAACTATTGCCAATATGAATCCTGATGCATGACGTGGGCACAGACCCACCAAAGCAACACTCAGCTCACCTCATTCCAGGCGCTTGTCTGCTGGAGACCATGAGCCTTGTTAGTCACACATTAGCACCATGGTAGGAAACAGCCTCCATCATTTCATTACATCTGAATTTGGACTGTTTCCCTCTGGATGAGAACCAAGTCTGTCAAATCTATTGATCCAACACAAACTATCAAACACATTGGCTCACAGTCAGATTGGCTTTGTATGGATGGTGTAACAGGGGCTGGGAAAGGATGCTGAAAGCTGAATATAATACAGAACAATAACAGGACATATAATCATGTAGAAACATGATCTTCAACAGGCACACTTCTATTATTCATGATCACCAAGAACTTGTGCAGCCCTGATATCAGCCCTAATATATGAGTGTGTTTGCCCAAAGATTGAAACAGCATCAACATGACAGCTGTAAGAAATCTTCTCTCAGCCTTGTTTGGCAGAAGATCCCTGCAACAAAGATTGTAGCTGAAAGATGACGTGTGTAAAGTTTGTCTTTGGGAGGGTTGAGGCTGTTTTAGACCTTTGATAGTTTCCAATCCAGTTCTGAAAGACAGAAATAAAAACAACATCATTAAGATCAGATCATGGAGCTGTTTCCTGCCTTGTTTCTAGCTTCACATTACAAGACTTTACTACAATAAAGATGCTAACATGTATCTGTAGGAACAACATCATTGAATCTAGAACAACTGGAGCCAAACCAGTGGCTCTGCTGGGATCACTGGTGACCAACACTTCCTTGTTGATGCAGATTTCAGGGCTTCCTGTTGCTCCTCCGTTATAACTGTTCTCTCTTCTCAACACATGATGACACAAAGGAATCAGCAGTGACGAAGATGATGCTGAAGCACACATGTCACACATATAACAGACCAGTGCAGTTACACACACCTCTGCTTGACATTAGGCCTCAAACAAAGACACAAAACACTAACTTGACTCTAAATAGAAGAAACTGGCAGCTTTTTCTGTTCTGTGCTTATTTATATTTGACACACATGCTTCTCTTTGTGCAAACACACATCGCACTATAAGGGTAAGCTAGCACACAATGATTGGACAGCACAGTGATGATGCTGGGAGATCCTATACTGCAACAACACAGAAACACTGAGAACTTTAAACATTGATTATATTGAGATAAGCAGCCGACCCAGTCTAGATAAAGGCGAGCAGCTGGGACCGCTGCTGCACCAAAAACAGGTTTCAGTGTTTCCATGTGTGTGTGTGTGATGTCTTTACTTATACTGGTCAATAGACTTTAGTCAACACATGATTGAAAGGTGTTACACATGAAATAAAACCAGTGTTTCATCTTTATTCCTCTGAAGCAGCTGCATTATAACCAATCTGCTCCTTTGTGGCCTTTAAAACAGCTTAAATAACTGTTGTTATATTTGTTTCTGCTCCTCTTGGACAGACGACTCTTGAAAAGACATTTTTGAATTTCAATGTGACTTTAACTGGATAAATATGGGATATATAAACGTCCCTCTGCAACAAACTGATTCCAGCTTCTACCTCATGATAAGAATGTTTTTGTGGCTCAAGATGACCTGATATCTTTCATGATGGAGACATTTGACACATGTTTCACATATTATAGACCAACAAGTTATTCATAGCAGTTTAAATACGGGAGTCACTTTTGGGCCCAGCAGATAAAACAGAGCCAATATTTCTTCTTTATTTAAGTGACGTGTGTCACAGATGTGACCTAGTAAAGTGTAGCTGAACATTAGTAACGTTATTAACACTCTCAGCTCGTCCTTGTTCCAGACCTGAAGATCCTCTTCTTTCATTCAGCAGCAGCTTCAGGTCTCTGATGGTCCAGGCTTGTTGTTGGGAAACAGCCCTGCTGGGATGATGGTGTCCTCACAGAAACAGTCAGTGATGCTGTTGATCTCCATCACAGAGCACGTCCCAGTCTGCAGTCTCAGTCCTGCAGGGCCTCGCTGGCTTCCTGACTCCACCCAGTCAACAACAGGAAGTGTTTGAAGTGCAGGAACAAACTGAGGCTGTGGTCAAACAGGAGTTTTTATCTCCTGGCTCTGACTCTCACTGCGGCCCCGCTGCTGTGTCAACATGTGTTTGTGCTAAACAATGATGGAAAGTGTTATAAATGACTTGTTGGCCTCTGATCTGTCACAAACAGCTGAAACGTGTCTCTCATGAGTCACATGAAGGTTTCTGACAGAAAGGACAAAAAGTAGCTGCAGTCAGTTTGTGTCATTTTTATATTTATTCATCTGGGAGAAAAATCTGAGGGACATTAAAATGTGTTTTTCAACAGAGACAAGAACATAAATATAACAGAACATATTTCAAGTAAACAGCTGGACTGATCAGGTCCAAACACAGAGTGATCAACAAACAGCTGTCATATCTTTATATATAAGCTCTTTATAAATCCTGTTCACTGCAGTCTGTTTACTAATAATGTCAAACTGTTAGAAACACAGAAACATCAGAATCGTCTTTGTTGACATAAACCTGTCTGGGATCCTTTGTTGTTCTTTTGATGCAGAGTTACATTATAAATATAAAGAGTTATTTCAGAGTCTCATCAGTTTTCCTGCATGTCTTCATTGAACACATCAGCAGGGCTGAAGCTCTCATGTTAAACACACACTGATCTATGGACACGTTCATGTGTTTCTAACAGCATCATAACCAGGCTGTTATCAGCTGCACTAACATGATGTCACACACACTGAATGTAACAGTGACAGTTTACATCATCACACAATCAGCTGTGATTGTTTCACTGTCATCAAACTAGTCAACAGGAAGTAGAATCAATAGAAACCAATCATTTACTGACAGCATGTCTGATGGAAATAAGTGCAGATTATGTATGAAGTATAACTGCACACAGTAACTGTGTTACAATAAGGACTTAACAGCGCCCTCTGCTGGAGTGTTTCAGTACTGCGTTAACTAGAATACACCACCTCCTCCTCCTCCTCACACCACCTGCTACAGCTCTACTCTTCTATGACTACAGTCATCCACAGCACTGATGTGAGGTCACATGGTTCATATGTAAGGAGCACAGAGACGTCCTAGCAGCTGACCTCAGGTCAGTTTAATGACTGTGAGCAGCAGCTGTGTTCTTGTCACTGTGACAGGGAGACACTCTCAGACACAGCGCTCATGTCAGCTTGTTCTCATGCAGGAGGATCAGGAGCTCCATGTTTGTCTTTCTGTTTGAATCATGATGTGTTTGTGCCATCAGAGTCTGTCATGAGTACTCAGGGTTTCACAGCAGCTCTTCTGGATGCTGACGAGGACTCCAACCTCATGTTTCACCTCTCTGAGCTTCTGATGTCTGTGAACACTCGTGTTTCTTCTCTGGGCTCATCTGGACAAAAACACCTTTCTGTGTTTGGCTCCAGCCTCATTCTGACTGACAGGAAGTGTGTTATCCATGAGCTGCACTTCTTTGTTTCCTGCTGTGTTTCCTGTCTGTGGACAAACACGAGTGTTTCAGCTGAGGACTTGGTTCCTTCCACCTGTCCATACAGGACATCACGCTGTCTTTTCTTTGATTTTTCTGTGTATTATGAACTAAATGTATCCTGATACACACAGAGATGGATGAGCAGAGGTCACATGATGAAAGAACAAACATGGAGTCTTTGATTTATTTAGATATTTATTGATGAATGCAAACAAACCTGACACTGAACCATCGTCCAGCTTTCACAGAACAAACCTGATCACATGACCTGCTGACCCAAACAGTGAAAAGCTCCATGGCAACAACAACAAACAGCCTCACATATGTTAACAGAGGCTGTTAGAAGCACAGAATCTTTACAGTCTTTCTCCTGTTTGTACACAGATCTCTGCACATCTTCATCACAGTTACTCACAGACGTGCAGAGTGTGTGGATATCAAAGCTAAGTTTCCACCATGTTTGTAGTCTGTACTGGGACTCATGGAGCATCTCTCTATGAGCACTCAGTGCTTTAAACAGTGAGTCCCAGTTTAACCAGCAGCCTTCACACCACACATCACACAGACATGGAAACTTCAAACCCTCAGACTGAAGTCACTGGCAGTCTCTGGCACCAGCGACTGCGCTAACAAACATACAGCAAACAGTGAAGGTTTGGTAGAGAAAGCTGGTTGGGTAATACCAAGTATGTGGCGGAGGAGGCGGGGTTACATTACTAGATGATTAAACATGCAACCACTTTGCTGGCAATAATTAAAATGATTAAAGAAACTCGACAAGCTATTTATGCAAGATAATTCATAATTTTATAAACTGGAAAGATGAAATTATATTGGCTGGATCTGATTATTGGGGGGTCATGACCCCCGTAACCCCCCTGGAAATGACGCGCCTGGTCCTGAGGTCAAATCCACCATCTTTGTTTCAGTGCTTCATGTTCTCCCGTGTTGGTGTGCGTCCTCTCCGGTACTCCGGCTTCCTCCCACAGTCCAAACACATGCAGTTAGTGGGGTCAGGTTAACTGTGAGTGGTTGTGTCTCTGTGTTATTCCACCTTAATCAATGACTTCCTGTTAGCATTAAGTGCTTCTGTAGGACTGATGTCATTTTCATGGTTGGATCATTTAAATGAAGCTGGACTCAGATGCAGTAAATAAGTTGATTGATCATTAATGAATAAAGCTGGTCAAATCCATCACGTGGACACATGTGATTGTGTAGTATTGATCCCAATGCTGGTATTAGTCCTGGATCAATAACACTGGATGGATGCGTTCAGCATGGAGCCCTGAGCTGTGTTACAGACAAACATGAAACTGACAGGTCTGTGTCATTCACAGTCTGTAACACTTCTAAACAACAGAGGCTGACCCAAGTGCCTCAGAGCCAGGCACGCCACATCACAGCTCTCTAAAGAAGTTTCAAAATAAGAGCTGAAAGCTGTGTTTGCTTGTGTTAGCTTATTATTGTGGAGACTAACATTCAGTGATCATGTGTTCAGACTCATAATGATTACTCTCATAAATCCTGATCTTTGTATTTACTGTGTGTTGGATCAATAACTGAGATTCATCGTATCACACAGCTGTGCTGCTGCTGCTGCTGCTGGTGATGTCAGCACATCTGGAACAATACGAGGTATCTGCTACCAGACTGAGCAGGACGTGAGACCTGTGGACTGTTTAAAGCTGTCCCTCCACAGGTCACTCAGACCTGATCCACACCTCAGTGAGATTCTCTGACTTCCTCAGTAGAGACAGAAACCATTCAGATCTGGGACGATCAGCTGACTGATGATGTCACACAGACTGTGTTTTTCAGGAACAGTGATTCTGATGTGAGCCTGCTAGCTGACAGCAGACCTGATGAAACCACATGTTGACATCTGTGAGGACAGACTGGACTCTTTGACTGCACCTTGGTTCTCCTCAGAGGTCTGTACAGGAGCATGTCCACCCCACTGAAGATCTCAGTCACTGTGAAACATAGAAAGCTGCTTGTGTGGCCTCTGCCTCACATGTAGATGCAGCTACAGGTTTCTCTGTCAGTCAGACTGAAACAGTGTCCTGATGCTGCATCATTCAGCTCTGTGCCCCAGTCAGCATCACTGTGTCTACCAGTGTCAGTGTTTCTTTTCCTGTAACACTCAGCACAGGCTCAGCTGGTATCCAGTGTTGGACTTTCAGCTGCTGTGATAGATCCTCTAACATAGATCAGCTCTGCTACATGTTGTTAGATCAGTGCAGCTGCCTGTCATGTCCTGATGTTTCTCTGGGTCAGCAGCTTCTCCATCAGAGGTTCACATGGAGCTGATCCAGTATCTCCAGTAACTGTGTTCTGTGCCTCACTGGTTCATCCTTCTGTCTGTGTGACGTCAGTCAGATGTTAAACTCTGTAATCTTCACTGTGTCACAGAGTTCAGTGAGTCCCGTTATTCACAGTATCAATCAGATCATCAGAGAACAGCTGATCAGCAATCAGTGGTGCCAACAGCGCCTCCTGTGGTGAGAGGATGCAATAATGCAATGTAGCATTTTTCCACTGAACACTTCCAGTCATGGAAACTGTCTGTTGGATCTGTGTGACGTTGCTTTCTTGTGTTGCTTTCTTGGTTAGAGTTCCTCACAAATGTCCAGATTATTCTTCTAATGAGGCGTCGACCATGTTTTCAGTTCTTTGGAAGAAAACATCGCCTTTTGCCATCCTTACTTTTCTTTGACTTCTTCAAATGCAGCTGAACTCCAGCTGGTATTTTATTGGACTTTGCAGCTGTTTCTGGTCATCAGTTCATTCCTGCAAACCTCTGAACCTGAACAACAATGATGCTGCATTGCTGGCTGATCCCAAAAGGTTGATTTTGTTCATCTGGACGTTTTCAGAAACGTTTGCTCACTGATCAGGTGACTTCTTCAGTCTCAGCTGACTGCAGCTTTACAACCTTACAAACAGCACATTTGCACAATGACTGAAACCAGCAGCACCTGATATATATGATACTAATATAATACATATACATATATAATCCATACTAATGATGAAGGAACTGAGCTCACAGTCCATTGTTCATTCAGTGAACTACTCAGTTTATTTTGGGCCTCAGAAATGCTCACTCTGTTTGTACATCACTGTCAGCAATAGACTCATTCTGCTGTGTGGACAGGAACACATGTGACATCACTTCCTGTTTGTTTGTGACTGAAGAAGTTTACAAGGAATCATTTAGAAGAGTTTCAAACATCAACTGATTGAATCCATGAATCTGAAAACGTGTTTGTGAGTGAAAGAGACAGACATGTACAGACTGAACTATCTGTTCAACAGTCAGAGTGTTTCTCTAACAGGAGACACTCTTTACACTCAGCACAGGGACACTGAGGAACCACGACCGACTGTAAACCCAGGATAAAGAGTTTGAGTGAATGTGGTGTTGAAGGTGTGGAGGTGGATCAGAGTGTCAGAGGAGACTCTGTAGAAGGACAGAGTGCCAGCAGGACAGTCCACATACACTGCTACTCTGTTAGAGACAGAGGAGGAGGAGGAGGAGGAGGAGGAGATGGGTGTTTGTCCCTTATTGTGCGTGACACAACGAGGACCATCGTCTGAGCAGCTCAGACTCCAGGACTGATCGTTGCATCCAAACCAACAGTCATAACTGTTTCCTTTCCTTCTGATTCTTCTGTAACTCACTGATATAGAAACGATTCCTCTCCACTCGACCTCCCAGTAACAGCGACCAGTCAGACCATTTCTACACAGCAGCTGAAACCAATAATCAAATCTGTCTGGATGATCAGGATATGACTGAACCTCCTCCACATGTGTCACCTTCCTGTTGTTGTCAGACAGTTGGAGCTTTGTGTTCACTGTGTTTGTGTCGATTGTGAGTTGACAGGAATCTGATGGAGAGAACAAACACAATCCGGCTGCAGTTATTGATCCATCATCTGTTCATTGATTGACACTTTGATGATGACTCCTGACATCAGAATGATGAAGATGGTTGAATGTGTGCTGCTTTGTTTTCATGAATCCCATTAAAAACACACTTACACTTCCTCAGACCTGGTCTCAACCATCGGACTCCAGCAGGCTCCACCCTGAAAGGAGGAGGGGTCAGAGCAGCACAGTCAGCATGCACACATGGACATTACATGGCTCTCACACACACTGTTACACACTGATAAAGGAACAGTCCAACATTTTCACAAATACACTTCAATCCATACGTGGATCAAACTGCTGATGATCCTAGATCTGTCAGTTCATCACTGTGTTGAATGAAATATGACTGATTCAAACTGTGACCTTCATCATCTTTATATTCCTCTCCTGTTTAGGTGGAAAGGACCCCTCCCTGCCTTTGCTGCCAGCTGCTTTTCTCCTCTTGGAAACGCATTTACCATGGCTGACACTTTATTAGGTACACAGTGGCCACTGTCTCAGGTACAGCACATAATATAATATGGCGGTCACTTGTTTATGAGCCGTCTCCCTTCAGCTTTTTTAGCCGACCTGTTTACCTCCAACTTTGTATCAGCAGCAGCGAGTCACAGACTGAGTCCGGCAGGAGCAACAATCCCACCACAACTTCTCCAGAAATGACCTCGTCTGGTTTGACTGAGTTATTTTATGTCCACACAGAACAGACTGGATGTTATCAGCACACAGAAATCACATGAACTTGTGCATTAAAACATGTTAGTGGATTATCCACCAATAAATGAGGAGATGTTGGACGTGTTAACAGATGACAGATTAGGCCTGGGTCTGTAATACTGTGAGCAAACACAGAATATTAACCAGGAACAGCTCATTCATTTCCATCATTTAAGTTGGCCAATACAAACCACACCTCATCTCCTAATACACTGAGCTTTCCTCATCTCTGACTCTTACAGACTGCTGGGTCCATGGTGTTCCTCCCCCTGCTGAGAAGGTGCAAACAGCTGCCTTCTTTGCGTCACATCAGTCTGTCCACTGTCATTCTTTCCATGACTTTCCCTACATGAGATGTTAGAGCTGTAGGCCTATAACCTGTGGTCTTAGTGGGGTCTTTCCCTGGTTTCACAGTTCTTTCCAGCTTCCTGATATGTTCTATTATAGAAGAGCAGCAGAGCATCCTCTAACTGCTTCATCATGATGTAACACACCTGATCCTTCCCAGGTGGAGTCATTTTTATGCATTTAAGAGCTGCTTTGAATTCAAACATTACAAACTGAACATTAGAACTATCCTCCTCTCCAGGATTTTCCTGATTTAACATTTCAATATGATTCATTTTTGTTCTCTCACATCTGCCGTCATCACTTCAATTATTCCCACTGTGGATTTGATCAGATTGTTTGCCCAGCATCTCTGCATTTCCCATCCATACTTCCTGTAGCTCATTAATACTATTAATATTGGAAACTGCTGTTGAAGCCTGATGGTGACACTTTATGGTGAAGAAGTTAACAGTAGTAACAGGACTGGCTGGCTTATGATACACTGGACATTTCCGTCAGTGCGTTTATGAAGCCACTGTAAGTAATAACAGGTTTATTACCTGTCAGGACCTTTGTGGATATTAGTTTATTGCACGGCCTGTTAACGTGTGTCGAGAGGAGTTGTTGTTGAAGCTAACAGCATCATTATTATTGTAACTGTTTAATTGGAATAATGTAAACTACATTTATATTTCACTCACTGTGGGAGAATCAAAGCTCTTTGTTTTCTCTGCTCACAGACAGCACAGATACACGCATGTATATACAGCCCACGTCCAGCTCTGCATGTACTCCTTCTGCTCCATTTCTATAGAGAAGAAACAACTTAACATACTCATTCTCCATTGTTTCCAACTCAACCAGCTGCATTTAATGAAGGAGTTTGAATTTACTTTAAGACAACTGCTGTTGTTTCCTGTCTGCATTCATGTTCTTAACTGTACTCCACACATTCTGAATCTGTGTAGTTCTTCCTAAAGTACTGCAGTATTCCTGCCAGTACATCCTTTTAGTTTTCCTAACTGTTTCCTCACCTCTGATGCTCGTTTGGATTTTTCCTCAATGCAAATTCATGCTAAGCTCCTTCATATCCATCCCTGTTTCTAAACCTGTAATAATTCCTTTAATGTGTCTTTGGCCTAATTATGAGTCTGTCCACATGTTTTTAGTTCCCCACTTGCTTTGGTTTCTTAGCTCTAATTCTCTGAAATTTATCCTTGAAATCATTTACTGGCATCTCTCCCTCTCCTTCCCACTATCCCCAGAATACCAGAGTATTCATCTCCTGGTTTATCATATGGCCTCTTTACATTTTCTCCAATCATCCCTGCTTCTTGCCCCATCTGCAGGCAGTCCAAGAAAACTGCCTCTGCCATTTTCTTCCTCTTAATCTTTGATTTTTCTCTTCACTTTCTCCATTGGGTCTTCTTAGATGCACTTTCCAGAAAGCAGCAACATTTTTTGTGCCCCATTTTTCAAATTGTGCATCTTACTTCAGCTTAATGTGTTTACTGTTTTGTTTTTACACAGGTCATGTAAAAAAAGTGTCTGACATTCAAAAATCCTACCAGAGGCTCGACAAAGCTGAACTGAAAGACAGCACGGGCAATAAATCAGAGCAGCACAGAACTTAAGCACACGGTCCATAGAGGCTGGGGTCTACAGGTGTACCAGGACCAGCTTAGTGGAAAGTCCCCCGAAAAAGTTTCACTTGTGCTGTTTCTGTGTAAATTACTGATTTATTTGAACAATTTCATCAGCTGAACCATAAATACTCCAAAACAATTTCTTTGTGACTCAGTGTGATTTTGCATTTTGTAATATAAGCATGTCAAACTCTATATTCTCTACACAGATGAGAAATGAAGTGTATTTAATAATAAAAGTTATCTCTCAGAGACAAAGTTAGTGTCTCATTCAGGTCTGTATCTGTGTCGTCTCAGACACATGCAGTGCTCATATTTGCTGTTTTGTTTGTCACTCAGACCTCTTCCTGACAGGGGCAGCAATTTCATTTAAAGTCACATTCACTGATACAGGCTGCTGGAGCTCCAACCAGGAGGGTACACACATGATCCAGGGAAAAATCTGATTAATATTTTTGTGCTGAAACTTGAACGTATATGTTCTCTTAGATAAATATTAAGAGGTCCTGTGTTTTACTACAAAATCAATGTAGTAAAACACAGGACCTTTGGGTTAGATATAAGGTGATTTGACAAATCATGTCTGTTGTAAATGAGTAAGCCATTTATCGACCTGACTCAGGTTTTAAATCATCATCAGAAAAGACTGAATCCTGACCTGAGAATTCCAAGTGTACACTTTGGACTCTCCACTGCAGAAAATAGAAGCTTCAGTCCTGAATCCTGCAGGTTGTTGTTACCCAGGTCCAACTCTCTCAGACTAGAGGACTGGGAGCTCAGCACTGAGGACAACGTTTCACAGCTTCTGTCTGACAGGTTACAGCCACTCAGTCTGAAAAAATGATGACAAGAAGACATGAAACACTAGTGTTAAAGTATATTCATGGTGCCATGAGGAGCTACTACATTAGATTATCAAGGCTAGGCAGAGAGGTGTTTTGGTTTTCTGCCTTACAGAGAAAGGAACGGACACCAGACGAGGTCACGGAGATATGAGGATCCTTGCAGCAGAGACAAACACAGAGACTGCCAAGACCGCAACTGGGGTGAAGTGTCATGGTGTTTGGGCTCCGACTAGTCACCTCAAGAGGATGGATCCCATAAACACAGCAATAACCATGAAGGGGTTGGCAGAAATCCAGGAACACCAGACCAACGAGGTTCGAGAGGCTCTTGGTAAAAAGGGGGACACAGCTGTGACCCCAGAATACACAGATCTTTGTTTGAAATCGGGGCAGAATAATCCCCTGATCTGTGCAACGACTGAAGGGTGGTCTAACCCCTGAGGTCGAAGAAAGAAGAGGAGCAGCGAATTACCCGACTGGAAGATACTGGTAGCTGCAGCAATAAAATAAAAAAAAAAGCTCCTTAGACAGAGGGTCTAGTCTGAGTACGTTTGAAAGGTACAAGGTAGCACCAAAATAAAGCTGTGGGAGAACTGGGGAGTAATGGGAGTGTCATCTGTAACTACTGTTGTTGTTGTTGTAATCATAGTTTTGCTTGCATCTGAACTGCGCAAACACAGAGGTCATCCCACATATGGTCCACCCGTTAAAGGGGGACAGAGGGCCTCAGGACCCAGAAGAACTGGACCTCGTAATGTTGGATTGCAAGATGTAAGCGATCTCTTTAAAAAGAGATCAAAGGTGGAATTGTGAGATTATTATATTATCTTATGCCACGTTAGACCCCTAATTAAAGATTGTGAAATTATTATGTAGTTTTAGTTTGCATTATTCCCCTGACTTAGAAGAAGGTGATAACTATTACACTTATTAAACTGATTTGTATTACATTAGACTGCTGATTTATTGTGAATGAATGATATTGTTTTATGATGCATTATACTGCTGAGGTATAAGAAATATTGTTTTCAGAGAGTCATCACCTTAACGCTCAGACACTTCGAGATCAGGCGGACACCCTCCCACGCTCATCTCCCATCCGGATGGTTTATGCTCATAAAGTGTTGAATTGTATGGAATAAAAGATTGTTGATTGAGCATTTATACACCAAGTATTGTCCTTCCTTCAACCCAAAGATTGAAAGAACTGGGAGGATTTAAAAACAGTAAATGAGCTGATGAGCGTTTGTGCTGCTCCCTGATAACAGAAAAATAGTTTTGCTGGTTCCTGTTCTGAAAACACACATTTATAAATGTTCACTTGCTGTTGATCAAAGGTATGTTGGTGGCTCTGGACTCTGAGGGGAACTTTGTAAAAAACTAGATTAAATTTTAACGTCCTGGCAGAGGCAAAGAACTTTGATTTGATATTTGATTTGATTTGATTCATGTTTCAGCTCAGACTGACAGAAATATTTGAACTGCTGCTGTGTTAAAGAGAATACTGCTGTTAAAAGCACCTGATTTGTTTTCTGCACACTGAATGTTGCACTTCTCATACTGCAGTACTATTAAAATAAGTACACAATACACTACTTTTGAACTCATGATTGAATGTTGCTGTAACAAAGCCATTAATGGTGATTCAAAGTGTTCATGGTTTCCCAGCAGAACAAATGATTGTACAAGTGTGACTGATCCACTTTCTAATGTGTGTGTAGCCCACACTGTGTGTCACTGTGTCACAGGTGAGTCTGTGTATCCAGGTTCTATGAGGAGAACAGGATATAGTGACTGAGTCCAGCAGCTTAAAGTCTGACTCCATCCTCCATTTAAATAACTCACACCAACAACTGAACAGCTTTGCCTTTGTGTAGCTGACACTTCATTTTAATGTCCTTCTATTCTGGTTCATCTGGTTTCAGTTTCTATTAGCACACAGGTTTCATCAGGGACTCTATGACCTCAGTAATCTTTGCTGGGCCTTAATGCTCTGAACAAAGCTGCACATCACAAGACTAAATAGAAATGAATCAGTCTTTCATTTCTCACTGCTGTTTGACTTCAGCTCTCAATGTCCCACCATAACCCATGGAAAGAATTACTGTCCATCCAGGCTCCTGAACATGAAGCTGATGAAGGTGGAGTATTGTGAGGGCTGATGGAGATGATGATGAGGAATCCAGGAGCAGTGGGTGGATGGCAGCATCAGCATGAACATCATCATCATCCACAAAGAAACCAGTCTGAGAGTCTGACGCTCTTGTTCGAAAGACGCAGTCCCAGCAGTTAGCTTGTCTGCTAGTTAGCTGAGAGCTAACTCACTCGTACATTGAATACCAAACCGTGTAAACCAGGGGTGTCAAACATATGGCCGTGGGTCAAATCCAGCCCTTGAGATAATTTCATACGTCAATTATTGATGAATTTTCAGGCTTGCTGATAATCAATGTGAGCACGACTGAGATGTTATTCTGATGAGCAAACCATGTGGCCAAACACTTTAAGAGACAGACTGGGATCATACAATTATGTGAAAGAAGACGGAAATGTCCCATAGACAGCAAGGGTAGTGGTAGAGACCAGTACACAGAGAAATGGGGAGTTTTATTTAAATGCAAGCGTGTCAGGAAAGAGTGAAAAGGCAAAACGAGCAGCATCTGGCTGCATTTCAGTGATACTGGAGACCACAAAGCTGAGTGCAACATTTATATAGGAGATATACAGGAGACGCTGAGAGTAGGACTGATAAAATTAGGAGCTGGCTAAAGTGAGACCCATTTTTATTTCCACCCATTTTCCATTGTGGAGGACAAAAGGTTTCAAACTTGTCCAGGTCTTAAACCTCACGTGTTCTTCCTAATAGCAGTAAATGGATAAAAATAAGGCTTTTATGACAACACTGAATAAAAATTGCTGCCTTTAAAAAGACTAAATGTACAGTTCAGTATTGAATACTACATAAAATAAACTATATATAAAATGTGTCTGAATGGCAGAGATGCAGAAATATGCGCATATAGCACAGAGCCACGGCTCAGTGTCTGAATGAGTCTCACAGACCTGAATGTGCTGTTGAAGCCATTAATAATTATAACGCAATTCTTTACTCGTTTGATCTGCTCCTTACCACAAGCGACCAGACGCAGAAGGTTTTGGACTTTTAACTATATTTTCTTAAGTTTTACAACTTTTCTTACTGTTAAAAACCTCGTTATGGTCATTCATGCTATACAAAGTAATTAGACATGTGTGGTATCTACAGAAATGTCAGAATCTCAGCTGAAAGGTCACAAAACCATCTCAACAACCACCAAACAGCTAAAACAGCAGGTGAACAGATTAAACAAAAAAGATGTAAACACAAATCCCCCTGATCATCTGTTTTTTAAACATGAAGCGTAGTTTTGGACGTTCATTTACTGCTGGTTCAGTGAATTTTGGTTGGACAGTGATGAAACCTGCAGTGTCAGAATCTGTGAGAAGTCTGCTTTCAGCACGAAACAGCATTGTTGTGTTGTGTGCTGTGGATTCACCTCTGCAAACTCATCACTGTTTTACCATCATGTTTCTACTTAGACAATAACAAAGGAAGCAGTTCCCAGGAACTACTTCCTGTCTTGTTAATGTAAGGCAGTGACTGGAATAAGTCACAAGGTGTCGCTGTTGAGCTGCATATACATTGTGGATTTTAGCAATTTTGACCATTTGTCCTCTGCAGGACACCGTAGTTCAGATTTCTCGTTCGCGCGGGCGCCATCTTGGTTCAGTGTTTACTGTGATTTGCAAAGGTAAGCACTGTCCGTGGTGTACTGCAATGGTTTTGTTTAAAAAAAATAAGTGTTCCACTGTGTCAAATGGCGATTTGCTAAGTATATATTGTGTTTATTGAGATGTTCATGTACTGTCTGATGAGAGTACGAGGAGTTTGTGTGCGTGTTTCATTCTGTAATATCTGCCGCGATTTCGGGTTACATTTTCGCTAGTTAGCAGAGCACTCATTCGGGCAAAGTAATGCAAGATGAAGCATTAGCTTTTCAGCAACAGTTCGCTGGTAATCCTGTTATGTTAGTTTTGTGTCATACTCATTCCTGAGACCGAGGAGTTTTGTAAAGAGATGATTATTTTTTGTGTAATGTGTTTTTTTATATATTTGTTGTCGGCTTTCACTATATAATCACGTTCAGTGTTTACTGTGATTTGCAAAGTGTTTACTGTGATTTGCAAAGGGCCAGCAGCAGAGTTGGAGTGGTGTTTGCCCCAGCATTTGAATAAACGGCGCGGTCCGAGCCACAAATTGAACGCCTGTGTCCGACTGGTCTCTCTACGGTGCACCCCAAA
Source organism: Oreochromis aureus (assembly GCF_013358895.1). Taxonomy (NCBI): domain Eukaryota; kingdom Metazoa; phylum Chordata; class Actinopteri; order Cichliformes; family Cichlidae; genus Oreochromis; species Oreochromis aureus. The sequence goes on along the minus strand of NC_052944.1, from coordinate 134,285,544 downwards.
TCCAACACAAAATTACACAACGCAGAGTCCAGGGTGTAGGGAGGCCCCTGCACTGGTTGGGTTACATTAACATAAGAGTATGTTGCCCTTCAAAACACCTCCACTTCTCCTCTTGTTAGAGGACTGACTTATTATTAATCTGCTAATTCTGTCAGTTGATGAAAGAAACATGCTTGATCTCACCTGAGAGTTTCCAGTGTACAGTGTGGACTCTTCAGTCCTTCAGACAGAAGCTTCACGCCTGAATCCTTCAGGTTAATGTTACTCAGGTCCAGCTCTCTCAGATTAGAGGACTGAGAGCTGAGACCTGAGGACAGAGCTTCACAGCTTCTCTCTGACAGGTCACAGTGACTCAGTCTGAAAAATAACAGATAAACAGTTACAAAAATAAAACACTTATGTTGAAGTGTAATGAGATACTGTTATATTTAGCAATATTTAATCTTGTTTTTGTCAGGAAACTGAGCACTGATGCAGAGCAACATGTGGAGAGAATCAGAGGAGAAGAAGAGAGAACAGCAGTAAAACAACACTGAATTATTCAGTGTGCTTTTGGTATCAACAAAATGTGTCAAATTTCTTTATTTTGTATTTGTTTTAGTAGAATTGATGATTATCACTTAGATAACAACCACAGGACACTCAAGGCTGGCTTGGAAAGGAATGAAGTCCATGGTGGGGATGCAGAGCAAGGACAAAAGATGAATGTGATGCTGAATCAGCAGAAGAGTTGGACTAATTTAATTCCAGCTTTGATATCATTGATTTCAATGAAGAGCTTTGTGATTTTAGCAAAGGGCTGGTAGCTCTGAGAGTGACACTGATGAGGTGTCTGTGAAGGTTCTCAGTCATCTAAAGAGCTTAGAAAAAAAGGCATCTGGACTTCTTTAAGTTTCTTGAAGACGTTTCACCTCTCATCCAAGAAGCTTCTTTGTTTCTAGGGTCAAATGGTGGAGAGTCCCAGATTTAAGCCCTGTGGGAGAGTCCGCCAAGGGGGTCATGAACCCCCCTGTTGATGCTCTACCTAATCACACGAGCCAAGGTGTGAAAATGGGTGTAGGTCACAATCAGCCAAGGTTGCGGAGAGCTCATTGTGAAACCCAGCCCCACCCTATCATGTGATTTCTTGAGGTTAGCCTGTGTACAAACAGACTTCAGCCATATGAGAGTGAGTGTGAGTGAATGAGAGCGCACACAGGACACTCTGATCTCTGAATGTGTGTGACTCAGTGAAAAAGAGGATTGTACCTGATATACTGTGATTGACAAAGAGTTTAAAGAGAAAGGTGTTTGGATTAAAATGGATTATGTTAAAGTGAATGTGTTAGTGAAATCTGAACTGACTGAAATGTGAAGTGAAGATAATTCAGATGTAAGAGAGAGAGGGGGTGATAATAAGGTGGGGCTGAAGATCAGTGAAGGGCATGTAAACACCTGATTGGCTGAGTAGATATCAGATCGACAGTTTCACAGTTTTCCCTGTGTATTATAACTTTAAGAAGATGTGACATTCATCAAGGAATCCTGCTCTCCGGATTATTTCCATGAACACTGAGCTGGAACACATCTACAGTGCTGGAAGTGCCTATCTTCTTCTTCAGTCTCAGCTGACTGCAGGTTTCCCCAATCTTATAAACAGTACATTTGCATAATGACTGAAACCAGTCCAAGGAAGGAACAATGGGCTGGGAGGTCAGTTCTTTAATCTTAATTATTCAAATTCTCATGATCATTGATCAACAACCACTGACCAGATACTCATGTTTATGTGTATCAGGACAAGCAGGGAAGACATCAAGACTGTCAGGCTGCCTGAGTCCGCTCATCCATATCAGTTCAGAACTCTGCATTATCTACTGAGTCAGACTCAGAGGATCAGGGATCAGAAGTTCTACAAAAAGCCGAACCAGACTTCCTGTATAGAGGTCTGCGGGCCTACTGATCCACAGTGTCAGCACAACTTTCACGTCATATTCATCTCAGCACAACTAAATCATGGTGACTGACCTCAGAGTTTCAAATCGACATCGTGGATTCTCCAGAAGAACACACAGCTGCTTCACTCCTGAATCCTGCAGGTTGTTGTAGTCTACACTCAGGTCCAGCACTCTGGGATACGAGGGGTTGGACTTCAGCGCTGCTGCCAGATAATCACAGCTGATCTCTGACAAACCACAGCCCATCAATCTGTATAAAGAATGAAAGATGTAAGTTTATTAGACAAAGTGCTTGAAATCATTCAGTGTTTCATCATCTGTTCAGAGCTGAAGAAGGTTCAGAATGTAGAAGTTTAGAAAATGGAAACTCCAAACAGCTGAAGCCAACAGGAAGCAGCTTCAAAGAAAAAAGAAAAAAAAACTCTGAATATTTCCTATTAAAGTTGTACATTTATCATAAAAACATGAAAAAGTCGTGTTTTTCCTTCAAGGAACAACATGGCTTCACTTTTAAAGGTGAAATGTGAAAGAAATGGACATATCTGAAGTCCAACACCTTTTTCCAGTCACATTATTAAAGCAGACAAACTACAAGCTCATTTTCATTCCAACAAGTCATCTTCTGACCCTTTATTATAATTGTTATTATTCAATATTTATGGAGGATGTTTTTAAATTAGGCTCAAATATGTGACAGACATTTAATCCCATTTCAGTTTGGCCTCATCCTGGGCCGGACTCTGACCACCGGCCCAGGGGCCACAAACAGCTGGAGTCCATCCAAGAGACAGGAAACAAAACCAACACGATAATAAAGAGCACCATTTGATCTTCTTATATTTTAGCTTTTCAAGCCAAACATATTAAAAACATGAGCATACATATGTTTCCTGATAAAATGATGTGACAGGTAGAGTAAAGTGGTGGTGTTACAGCCGGCCTTTCTCCCCTCTGCTGCCGAGGCTGTTAGTCTCTCCCAAACTCAGCTACAGGACTTCCAAATGAATGAAAGCAGCAGAAGTGGCTTTACAAATGAAAGAGGAAGAGGAGAAGAAGAGGAGAGGGAGGCCACCCTGACCACCACTCCAGCTGAAAACATCACACATCCATTAAAGTTGGTGAGAAAATGTTGAGCAGGATGAGCTGCTGGCTAATCTGGAGGCTGTAGCAGCAGCTCACAGTCACAGTGGATTTCCACTCATGAAAAAGCTCTGGCTGCTTTATTTCTCATTTCATATCAGAGACTCTAAGGCTTCAGTGAAGCTGGACTGTGATGCTTCCTTTCCATATTCAGCCCAATGTGCTCTGTATTGTTTTATGCAGGTCATCTAAACAGGAATGAGCAGCTCATTTCAATATAAAAGGTTGGAACTGTAAAGAAAACAAACAGAGCTCATAAACTGAAACTGATTTAATTTTTTCAGCTGGAACATTTTAGTTGTTCCTTATTCAATACATGCATAATTATATTTACAGTAAGTCTTATCATTCCCCTTTTCCCTGTCAGTCACCGCCAAAGTTCCCTCTAATGTTTCACGTGTCTGAGCGAAGACACAAACTCCCTGAGCGTCCCTTGGACCACTGTGAGCAACAGCAGACGTGTGCACTGTGGTCGCGCCAGCATCTAATCCATCCAAGTTACATGGTTTATTAAAGTAATCAAATTACGGCATTTATGTTAGACTACTTTTAATGAACTGCTTTAGCCCACTTACAATGAAAATTAAAAACAATCTTGTTCATGACCTGTGTAGTATGTTAACACTATGGGAAGTAAAAGTAACTTGAACATGGTACATTTTTCCACCAATAGGAAAAGGCTGGGGTTTTTGGTTTTGTTTTTGCTCACAGGCGGAGAGCGTTTTCCTTGTAAAACGCAGTTTTTACCGTTTCTTCCCGCAGTAAATATAAACAACGACAGTATTCAGGAAGAAAACCAAACATTGCAGATATTTTTATCACAACTCTGGTTTTACGTGGCCTATCAACACAATTTAAAAACTGGTATAAAGTCCACACTTTTTCCGTCAATTGTTCCGTCTGTCCTGCTCACATCTCCAATGGTTGTACATGTTGTCATCAACGTGGCTTCACTCCACATCAGCCACGCCGCTTTGCTAGCTAAAACACCGGTGTCGGCACATAAGGACGCTGTCATAGCCTGTCAACCACGTTGATTAGCTGCGTATATACGAATGTGAATCGCATCATTGGCTGGACTATGGACTAGGTGGCATCGTTCTAATCCCATACAGGAGCAGCCAGTCACTCACTGACTAACACTGCAAAACAGAATTGTAAAAGTTTTAATTTTAATTTCAATTGAGATTTGATTTTTTTTTGTGTGTGCAATGCAGATTTTCTGTGCGCAGAGACGTGCCAGCAGTGCGCAATTGCGCACGTGCGCAGCTTAGAGGGAACATTGGGCACCACCACAGTTCACTTCAACAAAACTTTACTTCAGATTTGTTTTCATGTTTTGATCCATGTCCAGTCCTTGTACTAAGCTAGGCTAAACATGCCTGTCTCTGTGCAGCTTTTAATCTGATGTTAATAAGGTAGAAATGGAGGAAGAAGAAAATGACTTCATCAATCAACATGCAGCTACCAACCCAAATGGTGAGGTGGTGCTTAGTTATTACTGTTGTTTATGATCCCCTACATTATCCTACATTCAAATATATTCTCCAGCTACAATAGTGTTTGTGTTCCTAACAGGATTTCATGAACGTGTTATTGTTCATGTCACATCTGTATGAAACAAAGAGGAAGTTTATCCTTCATGGTCACAAACTGTTCCAGCAGGTAAACCTGAGATCTGTGTGGAGCAGCTGACCTGTACGATGTGCTCAACACAAACATTATTTACCATCAGTTACTGTGTGACTGAACCACGTGGGTGTATGAAACATCACTTTTAGTTTTAATAGCACATGGCAACATTCAGACGTGAATCTATACAGTAACACTTTGATTTGTTACAGTGAGGAGACTGTTGAAGGGAACGATGAGGGGAAACTGTAACAGCAGCAACAGAAACCAGGAGACAAAGCTGAGGTCTGGGTTCCTCTATGCTGCACACAGCCTCCTGCTCCTGGACTTTAGTAAACACATAAATATCTCCAAGTACACTTACTTCAGAAACTCTATTAAACTCATTACAAGTTTACTTCAGCTTTAAATTACTCACAACATCAGCACACATGAGTAAACACAGTAACTCACACAGCTACTGTTCAAGTTTAGTCATCTTTAGTACAAATATACCTCATTATTATGAATCTCACAGCTACCTGCTCATTGAACTGAACAATAATTCTGTTTTACCATTAAAACAAAACATGTGACTGTAAAAAAACTTCAGACAGTAATTAAGAATCTCCTAAGCCATCCAAAGATAAAGAAAAGTTCACCTGCCAATTCTATAAAGCTTGGTTGTTTATACAATAATATCATTTAATGATCAGCAGTGGGGATGTTTGGATCCTGACCTGAGAGTTTCCAGTGTACAATGTGGACTCTGCAGTGCAGCAGACAGAAGCTTCACTCCTGAATCCCGCAGGTCATTGTTACTCAGGTCCAGCTCTTTCAGACTGGAGGACTGGGAGCTGAGAACTGAGGACAGAGCATCACAGCTTCTCTCTGAGAGGTTACAGCCACTCAGTCTGGAAGAAAAAACAACAAACAAATTAATTAAATCAGTCAAATGAAACATTTTTTAATGCCAGCATGTAATACAATTATTGGTTAACTAAATAGCTTCATTAAAACACAACTCTTCTTCTATATCAGCACTTACTCCTTGTAAGCTCCACCTGCTCCACCTTCTGAGTCAGAAGACATGAAAACAAACTGTAAATCTAGTAGAAACATGATTGGAAATCATCTCAGATCCATTTGTACATTTAGAGCCTGATACTGAAATATAGCAGCACGGACATTCACAGCAGCAAAGGGTTCTTGCTGATCGGAGCTGGCTTGGCCCTGGCTTATTGAAGATTAAAGAAAGTGGAATCAGCTGTTCAAAACCCCACAAGGCTGCCCGCTGTGACTGAAACAATGGGACGGGTCGTGACTTCTCAAAATGGGCTCATTGAACGCAGCACGGATAAGATCTTGAAGAAGCTCATGGCGGTCGTGAGCTCTCAGACTTTGCTCTTTGAGCGCAAAACTGATAACCTCTCGGAGAAGCTCGTGGTTCTCCAACGGGAGATTGAGAGACGAGTGACGGACTGTTAGATCAGCTGTGACATGCAGTTGTTGGCACCAAAGAAAACCACCATCATTTCATGCAGCTAACATACCGGCGCCAGCTGTCATCTCAAGGCTGGAGCAGAACATAACAAATCTCACCCTGATACCAGACGCTGTTTAGACTGTTCCTTCCCATCCTAAGCATGCTTACGCCCTCCCGGTGCAGACGGTGGGTCGAGGGGACCAGCGCAAATGCTGCAGGCCTGGATGCGCTGTCTACACCAGCTGTCTCTCACCTGTTACACATCCCTGTTGCTTGTCATGTGTTTCTATGGCGTATTAAGAGTTTTCATGTGCTATGTGCAGAGGTGTTTTTTTTTTCTGTTCTCAAACTGATCTCCCTGTTGGAGCTCAGTCTGGGGGGAGTCCTTTTTTCTCCTCATCTTTCCTGATGTTGTGGTTTTTCCACTGTTCGGTTCGCGGTCGCTGTTCTAGCTGCTGACCGGCCAGCTACCTAGCCTGACCTGTCTCCCCAATGTGATGTTTGTGTATTGTATGTACGGTTGGCAAGGTCAGTATCCTAATTGCCCCTTGAAAATAAATACAGTGTTCTGAATCTGAAAAGATTACAGAAGACGACTCTGTTCAGTAAATATTACACTCATGCTGTCAAGAAATACCAAAGGTAGGTAAAACTCTGGTTGTTGCAGTTCCAGTATGACATGCTTTGTACTGTTCTGCTGCAGTTTGTGACACCTGGTGGATGAGTTGTGAAGGATGATGAAACAAACACTTCACTCAATGTTTTTCTTCTAAACTGGATGTAACTTTGGCAGCCGAGTTTTTCACAATCTATCCCAGCGGCAAATAGGAACACAACAAATAAATAACTTTACCCACTTGCATCCTTATCATTCAAGATTGTGAAAAGATTATCTACTCAGAGAATACTGGTGATTTTAGAGGATAGAGGTGATTTGGAAGATGATGAAGGGGAAGATGATGAAGGGGAAGAGTTTTCAGAACTTGAGGCCTTTTGTCTTCACTGTATAGGACAGAGAAGACAGGAAGGGAGGGAGAAGTGAGGAGAATAACACACAGGAAATGGTCTTGGGCAGACTCAAACCAGGCCCTGGAGTCACGACTCTAACTTTCAGTACATGGGTCACCTGCTCAGCCAGGTAAGCTACAGCAGTCAGCAGTGTGTGAGTTAATTTGAAGACAATGATGACTATAAGTCAGGTAAAAACAAAATACTTATCATCAACCAACAAGGGGAAAACAGTGAGCTTGAATGACCAAGCTTTGACCAAGGGTGGCTCACTCCTCGGTCTTCTTGCCCAAGGAGTGAACCACCCTGCATGGCTATCAATGTGGTGAAACCAAGGCCATCATACAGTACAGGCCATCCAACCTGATTTTTAACTTTTCGTCCCAGATACCACCTTAAAAATCATCTAGATTAGGATATGTTGGCTGATCTGAACTGTGTTCTAGATCCAGTCACAACATACAGAGAGCTGTTGTGTGTCCAAGGTGAACAGGAAGAATATATACATGCATAAAGTCAATAAAGTCAGAAGGTTTGCTTTAGACTGTGCTGCAGTTTATCATCAAAGACAAACAGGCACCATGCTGCCAATAAATGGCATCAAGTCTGACTTGAGTTTTTTCTTTTTTTTGTTCTTTTTTTTAAAATGAAGATTAAATTTTATAGCAACCACAGCAGAGATGACCAGGGAAGGTGTGCTTGAGGGGATATAGCTAAAACAGCTGGTTTCAGACTAAACATGAACTGAGGTGCTGCACTGTGGTGGCAGATTTCTTTCCTCATGTATTAATCACATATTTAATCACATCACATTAGTTATAGTTATATCACTGTACCATAGTAAGAGCACTCCTGTCACTAGTTTACATGCATGTGGAAAGTTAACACAGTGAGGCCGTTGTAATGGGAGACGTTAAACAGATAGTGAGACTCCTGCTTATCAGGGACGTAAATCTTTAGGTGACGGCCAAGTAGAAAACAAGGTCATAATTCTCTCTGTGAGGGAGGAGGTATAGGCCCCCATGAGAGGGGCCAACATGTAAGACTTTGTTCTTTGTCTGTGTGTCTGTATATAAGATGTAAGGGCGGTGGCCACAGAGATGGTCCTGGTGTTTCACTGGGATGCTCTCTCCACATTGCAATGTGTTTAATAAACCCACTTCAAATCAAGCTCACTGGGTGTGCTGCAGGTTATTGTTAAATTTTCCACAACAGCACCCAAGTCTGTAACAACATTTTGACAACAGAGTGAAAGAAAAACTGGAAGAAAAGCAGGCTCAGGGAGGGACAAACATCTGCTGCAACCAGTTTGGAGTGAGAGGAGAGAGCAGGCCAACAACAACAAAGAAACAACAAACACACTGTGGAAGACCGAAGCAGAGTTTAGTTTAAAGTGTAACTAAGGATGTTTCTCTGGCTGCCATCATTCACTGAGTAATTCAAATGCTTTCTTTAATGCAGGACCCACCATGCATGTAAAAGCAAGTGTTTCACCAATATTTGTGACTAAAAATAGACCTGCAGTAGAAATGTATCTAGGAGCATGCAAGTGAATATAAAGTATCACAACATTAGGCACATGCAGCCTAAGTTTTTAAACAAAGACTGATAACATAACAGCAGCAGTGATGATCAGTTTATGGTGAATTCAGCGTCTCGAGTGCACCGAGTTCTGGAGCCATCAAAGAGGTTACAGTTGTACTGGAGAAATCCCAAAACTTTAGGATACAAATTTATAAAAGGACAGAAAGCCTGGTGAAATAAATTACTGACACAGTTGGATGTTAAAGTAAAGACATGAGTACAAATGTACTTACAGAACTTTGTTGGAGGCTTTGACCACTGGCAGCAGCCTCAGAAGAGCCTCCTCTGAAGCAGAGTATTTCTTCAGGTCAAACACATCCAGATGTTTTTCTGATGACAGTAAGATGAAGACCAGAGCTGACCACTGAGCAGGAGACAGTTTATCTGTGGAGAGACTTCCTGATCTCAGGGACTGTTGGATCTCCTCCAGTAGAGAACGATCATTCAGTTCATTCAGACAGTGGAACAGATTGATGCTTTTCTCTGCAGACAGATTCTCACTGAGCTTCTCCTTGATGAACTGGACTGTTTCCTGATTGGTCTGTGAGCTACTTCCTGTCTGTGTCAGCAGATCTCGTAGGAGAGTCTGATTGGTCTGCAGTGAAAGACCCAGGAGGAAGCGGAGGAACAAGTCCAGGTGTCCATTTGGACTCTGTAAGGCCTTGTTCACAGCACTCTGGTGGAGAGATTGTAGGTTTGGTTTGTTAAATAGTTTAGACCATGTAGAGGTAGTTTGCTGTTGTTCCAGCAGATTGAGTCCAGAGTTGATGAAGGTCAGATGGACATGAAGAGCAGCCAGAAACTCCTGAACACTCAGATGGATGAAGCAGAACACCTTGTCCTGGTACAGTCCTCTCTCCTCTTTAAAGATCTGTGTGAACACTCCTGAGTACACTGAGGCTGCTCTGATATCGATGCCACACTCTGTCAGGTCTGATTCATAGAAGATCAGGTTTCCTTTCTGCAGCTGATCAAAAGCCAGTTTTCCCAGAGACTCCATCATCTTCCTGCTCTCTGGACTCCAGTGTGGATCTGTCTCAGCTCCTCCATCATACTTGACCTTCTTTACTTTGGCCTGAACCACCAGGAAGTGGATGTACATCTCAGTCAGGGTCTTGGGCAGCTGTCCTCCCTCTCTGGTTTTCAGCACATCCTCCAGAACTGTAGCAGTGATCCAGCAGAAGACTGGGATGTGGCACATGATGTGGAGGCTTCGTGATGTCTTGATGTGGGAGATGATCCTGCTGGCCTGCTCCTCATCTCTGAATCTCTTCCTGAAGTACTCCTCCTTCTGTGGGTCAGTGAACCCTCTGACCTCTGTCACCATGCCAACACAGCCAGGAGGGATCTGATTGGCTGCTGCAGGTCGTGTGGTTATCCAGAGGTGAGCAGAGGGAAGCAGTTTCCCCCTGATGAGGTTTATCAGCAGCACATCCACTGAGGTGGACTTTCTAGGGTCAGTTAGGATTGTAGTTTTGTGGAAGTCCAGAGGAAGTCGACACTCATCCAGACCATCAAAGATGAACACAACCTGGAAGTCTTCAAAGCTGCAGATTCCTGCTTCTTTGGTTTCAGTAAAGAAGTGATGAACAAGTTCCACCAAGCTGAACTTTTCCTCTTTCAGCACATTCAGCTCTCTGAAAGTGAATGGAAATATGAACTGGATGTGCTGGTTGGCTTTGTCTTCAGCCCAGTCCAGGCTGTATTTCTGTGTTAAGACTGTTTTCCCAATGCCAGCCACTCCCTTTGTCAGCACTGTTCTGATTGGTTCATCTCTTCCAGGTGAGGCTTTAAAGATGTCTTCTTGTCTGATTGTTGTTTCTGGTCTGTCTGGTTTCCTGGATGCTGTTTCAATCTGTCTGACCTCATGTTCATCATTGACCTCTGCAGTCCCTCCCTCTGTGATGTAGAGCTCTGTGTAGATCTGATTCAGAAGGGTTGGGTTTCCTGCTTTAGCGATGCCCTCAAACACACACTGGAACTTCTTCTTCAGAGCAGACTTAAGGTTACGTTGACAAACTGCAGCTTGAAGTTCTGAATAAACAGACAAAAAAAGAATATCAGTCCATTTTTTAATAAAGTCCATACAGCAACTCTGTTTGAATACATCTCAAGAGTATTTCATTTCCTTAAAAAATGACTGTTGATTACATGTTGTTCCATCTCTTAGGACATCAGTAAATGTCTCATTTATCCAGCATCTTAAATCTTTACATAAATCCTCTTACTGCTCTGCAGACGGTCAGCCAGCTCTTCCTGCTTCATTCTCCTCAGGAAGTCCACTGTGATCTTCACAAATGCCTCTCTGCTGCTGCTCCTCTGACTCTCTAAGCATTCTGGGTAATCTGGACTCAGAACCCTCTGGATCTTCTTCAGCTCGTTCTTCACAAAAGTGATGATGTTGTCCTCCAGCAGCTGGAACAGAATACTTTATGAATTAACCAATCACTTAAATCATGGAGCCAAACATCAGATCCATGTTGGACACACTGACACTGGTCTACAAAGAGCAGCATGGAGATGACTGTGAACAGAATAGATGTAACAGTCGTTGTTGTACATGTACAGACCATAAATATGGAGTCCAGCTGTGTTTGATGCTGCTGGGCAGACTGACCACTGGGAACCTGTGAGCTCTGCTGGTCCACTCTGTGGAGGAACCATGAAGGATTAGATCAAGCACAGGATAAAGATCCAGGAGTTTCTGCTCAAATAACTTCATCTGAATCAAGTTTGTCAAGTTTTAAACTCTCAGATTCTAAAAATATGGGTCACTGTTAGTAAGTTTATGGACGTCCTTTCAGTGGTGATGTCAGGGACGATTTTGAAGAAGCTAATTAAACTGAACCATCAGCAGATCACTGCTCCAAAACCAGAACATGATCCGAGGTCTCCCTCCACCAGCAGAACACCAGCTTTACTAACGTGGTAGATCAGTGTAGTACAGATCAATAACTGATGAGTCATTTTATCAAAATCACTGAGTGCTTCACATCTGACCCTCTGATGTTTCTGTGGACATTTTGCATATTTAATGAATGTCTGACAGTTTTACATTCATTCTATGAATACAGTGGAAATGTTGTGTTATTGTCTCCATGTTTTTTCCAGCATCATAAATTCTTAAGTTCAGAAAATTAGATTCTTTTTTCACAGCTGAAAAACAACAACATTTATTCTCTATTGAAATCTGCATCGTCCACTCCAAAGGTCACAATCTGAAGGTAACATCTGGTTTGTTCCCTGTGATTAAATCTGAGCATCAGTATGGTGGGATTTATCCACTACATCCACCCACTGTGGTTCAGTGTTGTCCTGATGGAGTCTCATTAACAGCAGCCAGTATGATCCAGGCTTTAGCTGCTGGGTCTCTGTGTGACCTCTCAGACTGTTTCACAGATCAGACACAAAGAGAATCAGAGCAGCTCTTTAAAGACAAACATGAACCCACTCAGGTCACACTTTCCCCACAGATATGAGCATCACTGTCCTCAAACAGCAAATGACCAAGTCTAACATTTGGATCTTTTCTCTTTCATTGTTTTCTTTTTAATGAATCTTTGTAACAATCTGAGGATGTTTCAGGTCAGATTTATCCAGGAAACACAAACATGTAAAGGAGTCATCACAGCTCTCTGACCTCGTTGGTCCAGGTTCACCACTGAAGTTTGGAGGTAGATCTTTGGACCAGTCACTCCTCACAGACAGACAGCTGGACCCTGCAGACTGTGACCTCTGACCTCTGCAGACACAAACATGATTGAAGCAGCTGTGATCACACAGACTGCAGATAATGCAGCTGTTTCCTGTCAGTAACATCCTCTTAGATTAGAGTTCAGCTTTTTACAGGAAAACTGGACAAAACTGATTTTTGTTACAAATTCATTTTCATTTCCTCTCAGCTCACAAACACAGTCAGACAATCAACCAGAATCAACACTGATTATAATGTCAGAGCAGAATTATTTCTGTTACTCAGTGAGTTCAGCTCTCTGACCTCGTTGGTACAGGTTCAGCATTGAAGTATGGAGGATTATCTCTGGAGTCGTCACTTTCACAGCTGGATCCTGCAGACTCTGCTCTGTCCTCCTCTCCCTCCATCATCATCTTCAGTCAGTCTGAGAGGTAAACCACAAACACTCAGTGAGTTCACATTAACACGAGTAACTTGAGCTACAGTCGCTGACCTCTGACCTGTCATGTAACCTAGAAACCAGGTCAACATGTCTGTAGGTTCTCAGTCATCCAGGTCTCTGACAGTCACCACCATCACTGAGAAGCAGATCAAAGACATTTGTGCACATTAACTGCATGTTGTGGGTCAAATGTTCGTACATGTTGGATGTATTTCCTCTTTGTTGTGATCACTGTTGGTCATTACTCAAAAAAGTCATTATTACACAAATACTTAATTATACTGCTGTTACTGTGTAAAATGAGCAGAAAAACTGTCTCATAATGACCATGTAACAATATAAAGCTGAGGTACAGCCCCACACACCAACACAGATCCTGATGAGGTCACGTGATCTTTCTCTGAGTGTTTATGAACACAAATCAAAGATGAAACAGCACAAAGACACTTCAAAGTGATTCCACTGTAGAAACATGAACAGGTAGAAACCTGCAGCCTGACTGCTCATCACTTTGTTACCTGTTCAAGTTCAGCAGCAGCAGCTCACTTTATCACGGTGCTGGTCTGGGGTCAGTGTTTACTCAGCTTTAACATCACTCTGGGTTCTTGGCTAGCTTAGCTTTAGCTTAGCGTTAGCGCTCTGTCAGGTGTCTCGTGTGTAAATATTAATCACAGTGACAGTAAAGTTAAAGTAAAGGCGATAAAGACACTGCAGCTGAGCTGTGACGTCATCACACACGCTGTGAGTCCGTTTGTGCTGGAACTAAGCTGCACACAGCTGATGTTAGCCAGGAAACACTGACTTTAATGGAGAGACCGGAAATACAAACACACACAGTTTGTTGTGTATAGAAATCAAACATGAGCTGAACAAACAGTAAAGTTCCTAAAGACAAACTGTTGAAGGAGGAAACAAAGCAAACTTACAGTTTCTTCACACCAACAACAAGCTCCACTCCACGAAGTTCAGGAAGTGAAAGTAAACTTTGAGCCTAATGCGGCGTTTGAGGACATTCAGGACATTGAGGACACTGTGCTGCATTCATATAAATTAAATAAATAAATAACTTCTCAAACCTCTGGCAGGTCGTGATTTATGCCTGCTGGTTTTCCTGTTTGAAGCACAAACATCCGTCGTGACTTTGTTGTTCTTATTCCTGCAGCGTTTGAATATTTCATCACTAAACTGATGTTTCTTCAAAGCTCATTTCAACCTGTTGAAGTCATGAATGAAAGTGCAGACTGAGTGGAAGAGCCAAAGTGAATGTTTATGTTTTATTTGTTATGGTGGCGCAAGTGTTTAGATTTCCCTCGACCTCAGGCGATTGCATGGGGGCGTGGTCACATGTTATTTACCTGATGCTGGCGTTCTCAACAGAGAAGTTGGGTGAGTGGATTTTTTTCATGTCATTTGACGTCACCTTTCAGTCCCGTTCTCAAATGATGTAAGTTCATAGATGCGCTATTTGGTTTGAGTTAAAGCGAAAAGTTTGTTGTTTTTGTTTTGAAATAAATACACAAACACAAGTGGGGCTCAGTTTGGCTTATTGGAGACGAGTCACAGCTCAAACCAACTCAGCCGGCAGCAGCTTTATTTGTGGATGGAAGTCGCAACACTGAGAGTGGATCACATGATGTTTAAGGTGTGTCATGTGACATGTTCAGTATTGTCCCTGTAACCACCACAGTGACAGGAAGTGTTTTTAAATGATGAAACATGTCAGTGATGCTGATAGTGTGTTCATCACAGACGCTCAGGCTTCATGTTGACATGAATCAAAGTGAAAGCAGAGAAACTGGAATGAATCAGGTGTTGTAGAAGATGGAGAAACAGGTTGGAGAGAGGATGCTGCTCCTTCTTTGAGATCAAACATGTCGTGTTGTTCACGTGTTGTTCACGTGCTGTCAGCGTGATGCAAAGAAACCATGGAAACAAAGTGTGAGTGAAATCAGTCCAAAGTAACAGAGTGAAGAGCAGCAGATGAAGCACAGAGGACACAAAAAGGAAGGAAAGAAGGAAAGAAGGTCCATCTGTGTCCTTTCAAACAAACAAGCATCAACGTCCAGGACTGAAACATGAATCCACATATTTATACACATATTTATTTAATGAGAATAAAACTAGAATATTTATAACACATCAGCAATAATCAGGCCTGGGATCCTCCTGGTTACAAACAGGGTCCAGGACTGGGACACTCAGGTGGATCCTGCAGGGTCTGGTTCAGGAAAAGGTGGAGACCAACAGAAACAGTTTTAGTAGAAAGGTATGATTTCATTTATTTGAAGAGATCAGAGCATTATTCTGATTATTAAGCTTAAGTCAAATATACTAATGTGCACGGCGCCGTGACACTTAATGATCTGTTATTGTACATTTGTCACATGTGTGTATTTGTTGTTGTATTGTTGCTGCCATGATGCATCACATGGGACCATCACACTACCACCACCATATGTGACTGTTGCTATGAGGCTCCTTTTCATTGATGCTGTGTTAGTTTCAGATGTAACAGGACTCAAAGCTGTCAGAAAGCTTTTGTCTCATCAGTCCACAGAGTCTTTCCCAAACGGGATCATCAACATGTTGTTGGACAGTGTGAGACCATCCTTTGTGTTCTTCTTGGTCTGCAGTGGTTTTCTCCTTGGACTCCTCCATGGATTCTCTTTCTCATTGTTCAATGATGACCTTAACTGAGTTCTGCAGGTCTTTCATGTTGTTCTGGGCTCTTTGTGAGCTCCTGGATGTCGATGTGCTCTTGGAGTCATGTTGGTGGCCACTGGCTCCTGGGAAGGTTCCCACTGTTCCACACTGTCAGCATTTGTGTCTAATGGCTCTCACCGTGGTTCAACAGAGTCCCAAAGCCTTAGAAATGGCTGTGAACCCTGTGCAGACTGACAGCTGTGACTCTGTCAGCTGATTGTGTAGATGGTGGCATTATGTGTTGCTGTTTGACATCTTTCAGCCTGTTCACTTTCTCACACAGTTCTGTAGAAGTTGATGAGTCTGTTGATCCAACAGGTCTTCTAGTAATCAGGCTGAGTGTGTTTGTCAAACTGAACTCAGCTTTAGAAACAAATGTGCTTCATCACAGTTCATCCATGATTGAAGCAGAGGGGCAGTTATTGTTGCACACAGCTCAGGTAGGTCGGGATCACCTTTGTGCCTTAATCAATGACATCATCATTTATTTACTTGTGTTATCTTTGTCTAACAGGAACATTTGTGTGATAAAAACAGTCAGAAATGACTGAGTGAAAAGACTTTTTCACACCACTGTGTGTGATCGTTGCCCCTGGGAGAGTTCACTTATCTGCAATGAGAGGTGTGATCAACACGAGTGTCACATGACTCACAGCTGTGCATGCAGTGGCAAAAGGCTGAGTGTGCCATCAGTCTGTCCTCAGTCCTCACTCTGAGCCTCACATCTTCCTGCTGCTTCATGAGAGCAGAGCTGAACTTCCTGCTGTGGGAGAGACGAGGAGGATCCTGGTGCAAGAAGCACAAATGATGCAGTTTGTTTCCTGTTTACACTCAAAGTGACTAAAACCAGATTTATGAAAGTGTCATTTCTCTGAGTCCCACTGATGGAAACATCAGCTGTTATGAACTGTTCAGTCTGATGGATCCTCTGAAGTGTGTCAGTGAGCTGTTGGAGTAAAGCTTAGTCAGACTTGGACCTGGTTGGTAGTCGTCATAGATCTGGACCACGGCTGGCTTCAGGTGGTCCACTGGGAGCTCCTGGATGATCTCTGTGGTTGATGGTGTGTCCTTTGATAAATGGACGAGACAGAAACAATCGCAGACACAGTTTGTACCAAAGATCATCATCTGGTGTCCCCACTGTGGACGTCTCTGACCTCCTCTAAGGACACCAGCACAGGATCTTCCTTTGGTTCAACACGACTCACCAGGAGGCCACGTTTGAGCTGTGAGGAGATGACATCATCACACTGATCACATGACGTGTTGGTAGAGTCTAATTACTCACACTCTGGGGAACATGCAGGACCACCATGTTTGTAGTTTTCTCCTTCCCACTGTAGCTGTGTTTGAACAGTGTGTGCACACATGCTCTTCATCACCCACAGTGACTCCACGCTGGTACAGACTCTCCTCTAACCTGTCACATACTTACAGGGATGTATTTCCACAGTCAGTCTGGCTCTGGCAGATCCACCTGTGGGCTCCACCTCTGTGTGGACTTTCACACTGAGAGTGGGGACATCAGCAGGTGCTGGGATGTTGTAGGTGGCACAAATGTGGGAAACAAACAGAACCAATCACAGCTCAGTGCAGCCTGCTGTCACTTTTCAACACCATGACACTTTTATATTTATATCTCTATATTTATCTATTTATCTTAATATTTATCATCAATATCTGTGTTTCTCAGTTTCTATCAGTGCTTGATGTTTGTTGTGTGTTTAAACACATTTATTACATGTGAAAATGCTTCTTTAGTGTTTTATAAGTACAAAAAAACAAAGAAAGCCTGTTTGACACCAACCAGGGGCCCGTTCTTCGTACCTCGCTTACTACATCCAAGATCAAATGACACATCCAAGATCAAATCATCGCGCTAACTTTGAGCTCGCTAATCCGGTTCTCCGAACACACCTGTTGTTGACGATTAGTATAGCTGGATGAAGTAATCTGAGATCACTGGGTGGCTTAAAAGGGGCTACGCATCGAGAGTAGAAACATTGATCGGCAACCCTGTGATTGGTCGGCGAAGATGTCGAAGGAGCGCGCTCAGTATTTCACGGCAGCAGACCAAGAACTCTTGATTGAGGGATATCAGGAGTTTCAGAGTTTAATTAAAACGCAGGGGAACACTGCAAAGGCTGCAAAAGCAAGGAGAGAGGGCTGGCAGAAAGTTGCTGACAAATTAAACTCGTAAGTGATCCATGATATTACATTATATCATGTGATATTATATTATACCACATTATATTATATTACATCATATCCTCTTTCACATTAGAGTCACAACAGGACCCACTAGAACATGGGACAAAGTAAAAATGAAATATAAGAATATTCTACAGAATGGTAATATTTATCACTTATATTGCTTTTAGTCTATGACAAGAGACCCTGGAATAATCTGTTTGTTTGTTTATAACAGCAACCAAGAAAAGGGCAGAGCAAATAAAGACAGGTGGTGGTCCTGCACCCCTCGTCACACCCCTTTTGTACTGTGACATTTATTGACATTGTGGGGTTTTTTGTGTGTGGTTTGACATAACACTCCATCACTTTTACCTGTTCCCATGCAAGGGGTGACTGAAGCATGCACAGTAAGTCGGGAGTAAGTATATACAGTACAGTAAGTATATATATATATATATGTATAGAGAGAGAGAGAGAGAGAGAGAGAAAAAGTAAATAATACCCTCACGGGAGAATCGATATCTCTCTATGAGCACACCGTCGCTGAGCTAAAGGATCCTGTCTATCCCGCAATATACGCTAAATTCTGAAAACTCTCCTTATCAATCTTGCACCTTCCTTGCTCGCGTACAAACGGACAGGACATGGCTGCGACAGACTTCCCAAATCCACCTTCGCTTTTATAGCCGTGGTCTCTCATCTTGATTGCACGTAGTAATTTACTATTACTACTCTAAAATATGAATTACATCTGAAATAATCAAATACATGTAATAGAATGATTACTAGTACATTTCCCTTTTTTTCGGAAATGACCTGTATGTATCTGTATGAAATCAATAAAAGAATCAAATACTGCATTATCTTTAGTTACATTGATAATATTTATTTATGGAAAAACAGTGGAGAAATATCGCTGTTGCTTTCGTAATACATGAAGCGGACATACCTGAGTGGCGCGATCTAATCCTGTTTACATAAAGTAAGCCTGCTCCCAAGCAGGTTTACGCTTACGGATCTGTTGCTATGACAGCAAGTCCCAGATGAGCTTCGGAGAACCCAACGATCCAAGATCACGCGAAATCGTCAACATTCAAATCCGGCTAACTTACTTAGCGAGGTACGAAGAACGGGCCCCAGGACCTGGTCACATGATGCTGTCACTGAGCTGCACTGAAGCAGCTTCACCTCCAGCCTGTATTTTCTTGACACGTCCTGCAGCGCCTCCTCCTGGTGGAGCAGTTTGTTGCCCTGATCAAATGTCAGCTGACTGCTGGAGCCTGAACTGTCCCTGTGCTCCAACCTTCAGGACTGAACACCAGAGTGGAGTAGAGAGCCTGAAGAGCCTCCACTGTGTCCTACAGGATGGATTCATTTTGACATGAAGTTCAAACTGCCTGTGTCACTTCAACACACTCTCACAAAGAGTTTCTAACCTTCACTTCCTGGTTAAATAAAGGTTAAACAGGTTAAATCTGTTTAACAGAGATGATCTCAGAGAAACAAAGTAGAGAAATCACAGGTAGAAACTTACAGACTGCAGCTGAGCTGTTATTTACAGGCTGTTACGTGTAGTTGGTGCACAGAAGGCTGTTCTGTTAAAACAACACATTTTTAGACCAAAGTCAATTTCATCTTGTAAATAAAGAATAAAAACATCCCTGCCTGCTAAAACAAGTCTGCATATCTGAGAGAAAAGCAACAACATGAAAGCTTCAGGATTATTTCTTCTGATTTGGTCCAAGACTGTAGATGAACTCAAAGATTAGCTTCATGCGGTTTGGGTGGTGTAGTACCTGAGTGGAGGAGAAGCCTCCGTAATAGTTCTGCTGCCCAGTCAGCCACCTGATAATACCAGAGGCATATCCCAGAT
This sequence comes from Oreochromis aureus, assembly GCF_013358895.1. Taxonomy (NCBI): domain Eukaryota; kingdom Metazoa; phylum Chordata; class Actinopteri; order Cichliformes; family Cichlidae; genus Oreochromis; species Oreochromis aureus. Next base: position 134,265,873 of record NC_052944.1, on the reverse strand, counting down.
CCTCAGCAGTCGGGGAGGCGCTGAGTTTGGCCAACAGCACATAAGAACTGATCTCCACTGACAGGGAGGCTGATGTTTCTGCTGCTGTCTGAGACCAGCAGAGGAAACCTCCTACAAACACAATAACAGTCACAGTGATGCTAATAAAGCCTGAATGATGTCCTGCTAAAGGATGACTCACCTTCCCTCACTGCAACTGTGTCTAAGTGCTGCAGAAGGTGAGCGCGGGTCTCCACGTCTCCTGCAGGTGAACACAGAGGCCAGCAGCTGTAGCTGCTGCTCAGGTCACTGAGAGACTCCTGAGACAAGCCAGGCTCTGGATCATCACAGGATCCTTTAAAAGATCACAACAAACAACTTTAATGGACAAACAGAAATCTTCTTTCATTAAACCCAGTGTGAGAACAAAAGCAGGCAGAGTTCCTGATTCAGTGACTCAAACAACAAAGACAAAACTCCAAAACACAAACTCAACAACGTGGTGTTTGCTATGCAGCGAGGAATGCCCAGACCTCTACATTGGAGAGACCAAACAGCCACTTCACAAACGCGCAACATTGAAGAGCCACCTCCACGGGACAAGACTCAGCATCCATCTGCATCTAAAGGTCAAAGGTCACTCTTTGAGGATGCCAACGTTCACATTTTGGACAGAGAGGACATATGGTTTGAAAGAGGAGTGAAAGAAGCCATTTATGTCCACTGTGAGCGACCATCTTTGAACAGAGGCGGTGGTTTACGACACCAACTGTCTGCCATCTATAATCCAGTTTTGAGATCTTTACCAGACGCCTTAACACCCACTCACATCCTGGCCCATCTGACCTCAGGAAATCACATGATAGAGTGGGACCAGGTTTCACAATGAGCTCATCCGAAACCCTGGCTGATTGTGACCCACACCCGTTTTAAAAAAAAATTTTTTTTTAAGTATTTGTTGGAAATAAGTATTCGTAAAAAACAGGTTATTTGTGCCTTTCTGAGTATTGTATTCGGGTTCGGCTCTACTCCTAGTTGGGATTATTGTCCTTTGCTGATGCATGTCTTGTGCAGCCATGAGGAGCCTTAATAATGCAGCTGCATTATTTCTCCACCATAACAGAGGTTAGTGTTCAGCTCTGTCACCACTCTGGCCACATGTTGCCACACTTGTACTTCCAGCTCTGAGCTGCTGCTGCTGAACACGTTACTTTGTAATTATGTCTTCAAGCAGCATCACAGCTTTCAAAGAAGAAAAAAAGCATTATTTCCTGATAATGTATGATGTGCTTGTACAAGATATAAAGACTGGTAGTTTGAGGAAATCCTTTCAAAAACATATTTGCTTGCACAGAGCAGTGAGCCTTCTTGGTTTCCTTGTAGATTAAAAACAGGATTGGAGTGATGAGGTACGCGGTGCTGCACGGCTGTCTATGGGATGACCTGTATTGCATTGCATATTATCTAATGCAAAAACAAGTGAACTCACAAAAGCTGTTAGGATTTGGCTTCCTAAGCAGTTGGGATGCACTCTGTTGGTTTCCAAAAGAGAGGAATGACACTTATCTGGAGCCAGGTGAAACAGCTCTGAGTCCTTCTTCTGACTGGGGATGACCACTTCAGCCCAGGACCATTGATGTGTGGAGCAGGAGGAGGGTGAGGACAGGTGGGCGGAGCCACACAGCTGTGTCCTGGAGGGCTGCGCTGAGCAATCCAATGTTTTAGACTGCGTGTGCATCACGTCCATGAAGCTTTTTTCTTCCACTGATCAGAGCGACGTCCTCTTTAAGCTCTGCAAACCTTTGTTTGCTTTCTTTGTTTGCCTCTACATGTTTTTCATTGGCTGTCCTCTTACATGTGACCTTGGCTACATTTTTGCTGAGTCAGAGTTTTCTATCAGATTTCTCCACCCTGAGGTCAGGGGTCAGCTCTGTGTCACTCCCACTGCAAGTGTCACATTAGTCGACTTTTTTAATTCGTATGGACTGAAATACACACAAAAACAGTTTTACTGCAATAACAGCTCCATAAGATAACTCCCATTCTCATCAACACACCCACTGTGTTTAAGGTGGACTGGATGAAGAGCTGTCAATAAGAACAGACAAACAGATGAAGGTGAACGAATACTCAAACATGTGAGATAAAGGCTGTGTACTTGTGCTGGTAGATGCCTGGGTCTGGGCTGATGTGGTTCTGATGTACAGAAATCAACAGGTTGACTGAAGATTCAATGAAGAGGTTACTGATAGAAGACACGGGGTATGCTTCAAATGCAGCCTGTGTTTGAAGCACAAAGGAGATGCCTGCTGGAGCAGCTGGAGTCCTGCAAACAATCTTCACTACACAAACACCTCCTACAACATCCACTCTTTCCACTCTGACTGCTGTGTTTGTGTGCTTGTCTCTTTCCTTCACTTTTTTGTTTCTTTGGTGTAAGAGATCCCATCTCGTTCTGGTCTTTTACACCTCTTCTTCTACACCTCTTCCCTTATCCTCTGCTTTGGCATGTTATGTATGTGGGCGGTCTCCATCCACAAATGTAAAACACAAGTGTATACTTATGAATATATTATTTATTTTCCTATTAAATAAACACACACACAAAAAGAACAACTGACTGTGCCTGTAATTTGTGTGGGAGATCCCAAAGCCTCCAACGGTCAGACTGAGCTTTAAGAACAACCCTCCTGCTGATGGAGAGAACAGTTAGAATGTTTCCCTCAGTCTGTCCACACTGAGAAACACCAGCTGACCTCTGATGTTAGACAGAAGCACAGGAGCAGAGGAGAAATCCTCACTTTGTTTATGGTGTTTACACTGTATGCAATGTTCCCTCTAATTTTTCATGTGTCTGAGCGAACACACAACCTCCCTGAGCGATCCCTTGGACCACTGTGAGCGACAGCAGACGTGTGCACTGTGGTCACGCCAGCATCGAACCCATCCAAGTTACATGGTTTATTAAAATAATCAAATTACAGCATTTACATTTATGTTAGACTACTTTTAGTTAACTGCTTTAGCCCACTTACAATGAAAATGTAAAAAAAAAAATAAAGCTCTGACTTGTATTATGAATATGAGTCGGTGGTCCGGGAGAGAGTCTGTAACTCTCTGTCTGCAAAATACAGTAAATAATGACGAATGTTGGGCAATTAATTATATTGTTACTTCTTCAAAAAAGCAACTGAGTTTTTTGCAGCTGTTTACCTAAAAATGCAGCCAAGGCAAGTAGTAATATAGCTATAGCTTTTTTTGCCCCCCCCCCCAGAATACCACAAACAGCAGCCATTCCTTTAGAAATAAACAGGGATTCTTAATTCTGCAACAGCTAGACAGAGGGGGTTACAGTTAGACCCCCTACAGTCAGCAGAAGAGGTCATCCTTATCAAGAGCATCTCAATTGTACTGCCATAGTTTGCAATACAAACAGTCTCCTTTATCTTATGGCAGAGGGCCGGCGGTGCCAGGTCCATCGGTGCCACCATTACACTTTCACCTTTTATCATGCCATTACACTTTCTACTGACCATCCTCCAAACAGGCATCACCTTTTGTTTACACCTGAAACAAGCCCAACCCAAGGGGCGGTAACGACACCTCCTAGAGGACTGCTCCAATACATATAAAAACGGCCTCTTTCACCATTTGGAACATCGACAGCGCAACCTAAAGAACACCTCTAACTAACTAACTAAGAAGTGCAGGATGACATCTGTATCAACCATGACGAGCAGCCTGGACATCGCCCAAGCAACAGAAGCTCTAGGTACGTCTACAGGCGTATGCCGGGGCCCTCACCGCAAAAAGCAACGCTGTGAAAACGTCGTAGATGGGACTAAATTTAAGTTAGAATATCGAGGCAGTAACGGGTATGTGTATACCGTTAAATATACCAACGGAGCAGTTATACTTCGTGTAGATTGTGGTGAGGGAGTGTTTTGGGGGGAGTCACAACGCATGTCTACTAGAAACTGGAAACTCTTTCGCACTGTTGTTTGTGCGGACTTGGACAATGTGGGCTTCCCAGAGATGCTGTATGTTTCCCAGTGGAACAGTCCAACAGGCCCAGAGCTTTACAGGGTCGAGGCTGATCGTTTCAACCGTAGCCCCGATGACTTTATTTTTCTCAGTGTATGTGATGACAGGGAAAGTTTTATAGCGGCCAGAGGGGTTGAAAACTGGAGGTTAAATCCTTACCCTCTGAGCATAGAAGAGCGCACTACATGGTTTAAGGATATGTTTTTTATACAGTGGTGCGACTGGAGAGCTATGCTGCATATGTTTAGCAAGGTTGACGACGCCATCAAGAGAGATAGACTCAACACTGCGTACGAGGGTATTAGAAAACGCCTTGTTTTTGATGATTTCGCGACTCGTCCGAAGACTGGCATGCCTTCTACCCTGTGCAAACCTAAAATCATAAGGCCGTCCGACAAGTAAATAAACCAAATGGTAGGTTAAATATATGGGCGTGTGTGTGTGTGTGTGTGTGTGTATCTAAGCAACAAAATATAACATTTTTATTGTTCCCATTTTCAGAGCGAGACACGCAACCGTGGGACCTCACAGACTCACCACCCCCATCGCTGTTAATCCAGACCCCACCATCTCCACCCCCTTCTCCACAGCTGCTGCTGCAGGATCCTACAGGATCGGGGCTGTTTGAGGAAACCATTATCGACATCAAGCTTGCAACCCACCATCTGCTGATGTTGGCGCTAAACGAGTTTCTACAGGATACATGCTACGGATGTCAAATATCTCACCCCAGTCAGGTGCAACACAGCTGCTTGCTCGAATTGCCCGAGTATTTCTTTGACATCTACTATGACGATGTGATGATAAGGCTCAAGACAGACCGATTCATCCCCGCCATACGCCTGTTTGTGCGCTCGTACACAGTCGATGGGACTGGAACACAATTCAGCCGGATTGCAGAACACACCATGACCGAACTGAGATCATCAGAACATATAGTATGCGCAATTAACGACAACATTGTGCAGTTGCTAGAAGCAAGTCGTTATGACCGACGTGCTAAACCAGCCATGCTTCGCATGATTGGTAACTACTGGGCTGGGAGACACCTGGTTTAATGTATGCTGTTCAGTATTCATTGTCTGTGTGAATGAAATAAAAAGACGTGTTAACACCAACAGCTTTATCATTTGTGTCTTGCATGCATCATGGAAAACACCTTGTATAAAATTTATCATGATCCGGCCCATCCGGCTGGCTTGGCCAGTTTAAATAAGCTCCGTATAGCTACCGCTGAGGCAATAGGTGTAAAACCCTCATTATCACAGGTTAAACATTATTTAGAACGAGACGACACTTACACACTCCATAAACCAGCTAGGATCCACTTTCCCAGAAATAGAGTATTGGTTAATGGAATCGACAAACAGTTTCAAGCCGATCTGGTTGATATGTCTGAATACATGGCAGATAATGATAATGTTAGATACCTGCTAACATGTATAGATGTATTCTCAAAATATGCATGGGTTAGATGTCTCACAACCAAGACGGGCCCAGCCGTAGCAGCCGCTTTCGAGGATATACTTGCTGAGGGAAGGATCCCTATGAAACTACAAACAGATGAAGGCAAAGAGTTTTATAATACAACCTTTAAACAGCTGATGAAGCGATATAACATCAAACACTTCTCAACAGCTAGTGAGGTTAAATCTAGTATTGTTGAAAGATTCAACCGCAGCTTCAAGGGTAGAATGTGGAAGTACTTAACATCCGTCAACTCAAGGAGATATGTACACGTCATCCCCGAGCTCACACAGGCATATAACAATGCTTATCACAGATCTATCCATATGGCTCCAGCAGAGGTAAATAAGGATAATGAGAAGCTGGTCTTTAACACTCTGTACAAAACCAAGCCTCAGAGGAAAGTGTGTTTTAAATTTAATGTTGGCGACACAGTACGAATATCAAAACTGAGAGGAGTGTTTCAAAAGGATACGAACAAACCTACACCGATGAGATTTTCACAGTCAAAGAACGTATAGGAGACAGCCCCAGTGTACAGACTAGCCGATCTAGCAGGAGAGGTGTTGAAAGGCACATTTTATGAGCCTGAAATACAACGGTGATTGTTGATAAAAACAAAACATTTAAAATTGAAAGCATATTGGCTAGAAAAAGGTGGGCCATAAAAGATGGCTCTAGTAAAATGGTTAGGATGGCCAACAAGTTTTAATTCGTGGATTCCAGAAAAAGACATCATCGAGGTGTGATTAACCCTGATGACACAGCTCTGCAGGCATTCATTCAGCACTGTGCAGAGACAGAGTAAAGAAGGATGGATAAAAAGAACAACAAGGCTGGTTTTTATGTGACCCTCTTCTCAAATGCGTCAGCTCATGTTTACCCAGGCAATAAGATATCTAATTTTAGAACAAAGTTAGCAAAACCTATTGTTTTGAATCATCAGTATGAAGTAGCTGTTATAGAGATACAGTACCAGCAAGACTTGGCTGTCTTTTCCACAAGCAGATTCATGAGTAGAAATTTATAACCCTGTCAAAGATGACACCCTATCCGTAACGACGATTGAGCTGTCTGTGGGTCATTATACCTCTGTGGAGCAGATAATAAAAGAATTTAATTTGAAATGCCAACTGCAGCCAGGCACGGCGGACATTAAAACACAATACAACACCGTTAGTAACTATGTAGGTGTTATGGGGCCTAGAGGCAGTGTTCTCACATTTAGAGGGAGACTGGCAGAAATCCTAGGATTCAAAAAAGGAGAACCATTTGTACTTCATTATAAAAACACATATGCTCCGCATCCTGCTGACATATACGGGGAAAATACAACATGTTTATTTATGCAGATATCGCCGATTATCAACTTGTGGGTGACGCCCACGCCGCTATTAAGGGCTATAAATATCACAGACGATGTCCGTAGCAGTAGCCATTTTACAATTTGACACTCCACACTACACACCTGTGTCAAAGACATTAATCGGCGACATAGAAATTGATTTGAAAGACGATCAGAATCAGCATATACCCTTTTTATACGGTAAGGTGTTTGTCAAGCTACACTTCCGTCCGATAAGACAACAATTTTAAAAAGAAAGGATGGCTGTCTACAACACAGACGAGACAAAATATCTAAAATATTACATCGCCCAAGCCGGGGTGATTTGGGGTATATAGGGACCAGCACGCAATATGGCGCAGGTCTGGGCGGATTGTTCATAGCTTATTCAGATTTGCAGTACCGTTGTTTAAAAAGGAGTCGGTATACTCAAACCCCACCTTAAAACCGCAGCGTCAGGAATAGTGTCTGATGTCAAATCCAACATAACTAAGCCCACAAGCACTAAGCAGGACGGTAACGGAGTGTATGTGTATCACCCAATTCTTCAAAAACTCCACCCACAGCACGCATACCATCTAGAAAGCGTAAAACCACAAAACCAGCCAGAAGATCCAACAAACGGACACCGTCACGCGGAGTGAAAAGACCCAGAACCAAGCGTTCAAAACTACAGCGTTTGACATATTCTAAATGGCGCTGTTACACAGTCAATCTGGAGAATGTGTAAAAACAGAGCTGGACCTGTTTACTGTTCCCTACACACAGACCAGCATTGAGAAAAAACGCGTTTATTGAAATACCTCCTGTTTCGGCAATCACCGATGGAGGCCCGATCGAGTTTTACATCTCATCGTCCGCGAAGACTACCTGGATCTAAATGACACATATATCTACACACGTGCGAGAATCACAAACGCTGATGGCTCAAACCTGGCTAGAGATGCTAACGTGGGATTTATTAATTATCCCGGATGCAGCTTATTTAGTCAAGTCGATGTTAATTTGGGACACACGCTCATTAGTCAATCATCCAACACATATCCATACAGAGGTGTGATAGAATGTCTTATCAATTATAATAAGGACACTTTAGACACACAGTTCAGCACAGGGTTATTCTGTTAGGATACAGCATCACACATGAATGACACATCCATAGAAGGGGACAACCAAGGCCTTGTGACCAGAGGCGAATATACAGCGAATAGCAGCATTGTTGAATTGATAGCTCCTGTACACGCAGATCTGTTTTTTCAAGAAAAACTGTTACTTAATGGAATTGACCTGTCACTGAAATTTGTGCGCTCTAAAGACGAATTTGCTCTCATGACAGCGGATGCCAATGCGTACAGAGTTAAAATTGTCTCAGCCAGTCTCTTTGTCAAGAAAGTTAGCATATCACCGAGCGTCAGACTCGCACACACAGCAAGGCATTGCACCATGCAAACGCAAAATATGCTATAGACAGAGTATCTTTAAAGACTTTCTCCATACCAGCAGGGTCTCGAATATCAACTAATGACAATTTATTTATGGGCAGGATACCTAAATTTGTCATCATTGCATTCATTGATAATGAAGCTTTTACAGGAAGTCCCACCCGTAACCCATTTAATTTCGAAAACTGTGATGTAGAATTCATTTCTTTATACGCTGATGGTCAGGCTTATCCTGCTAAACCGTTCCAGCCAAATTTTCAGAGAAAACAGTATACCAGAGAATTCTATCAGCTGATACAAACCACTGGAAGACATTTAAAGGACAGGGCACTTGCCATATCGCGTAACGACTTTGGTAACGGGTATACATTATTCTGTTTCAATCTGGAAGCTGACGAAGGGCATTCAGGCAATGTATCGTTAATTAAAACCGGGAACGTGAGGCTTGAAGCCCGTTTCAGAAACCCGCTACCCCGCACAATGAACATCTTGTGTTATTCGGTATTTGATTCAGTCATTGAAATATCTAATATGAGACAGGTGCTCTTGGATTACTATTGAGACAGCAAACACAGTCATGAACACTATAGAGCTAACATCTGTGATCGGCAGGATTATCAATAAAAACACACATTTTCTAGGGGTGTTAGCCAGCGATCAGCTACCCAATGCACAGCTTCAAAGACTGCCTGCTATGGCTGTTGTAAACACTCACCCTTCTACAATGCCCGGGGAACACTGGCTTGCTGTTTATATTTCGAGAGACAAACGCTGTTATTTTTTTGATAGTTTTGGAAACTCACTAGACCGTTTTCCACCAGAGATAAAGGTGTTTGTTCTAAAAAACTGTTCTACTATTTTATATTCAGGAAAACAAGTGCAGAATGACTTCTCCATCACATGCGGTCAACATTGTGTATTTTTTTTATTTCATATACAAAATGGTGTATCTTATTCACGTTTGCTTAACATGTATTCTACTAATTTAACTTGTAACGATGCTATGGTGTGTCGCTTTGTCAACAACATAGAGCCTGTGGCAGGATGTAGCGATTATGTATGTGTGCAACAAGGATACTGATGTGTACTAGTGGTTATAATAAAAGACGATATGAGAGCATGATTTAATCGAGTCAATTGTATTTATTATCAAAAATGTTGCATATATTATACAGCCACATCATACAGACTTCAAGAGTAATAAAAACAATAATAGATAAAACTGTAATAAAAGAAAACAACGTAGTAATAATGTAGTAATAAAGTAATAAAGAAATCAAACATTATACAATAATAAAAACTGTAATAAAAGAAAACAATCTATCAGTTAGTGAAAAAAATTACGGTAGAAAAACAACAAACAGTCAATATTTCAGGCAGAAAAAACAACAACATTACAGCTGTGATAAGAAATAGTCTGAATTCAAAAATCCAACCACTCGACAGGACCACCCTTTAATTTATTTTTTTTTCTTTATTTTTTCTTTAATGTACTATCACGCAGTGAGACGCCCGGGGTGTTCTTTCTAGGCGTATGTTTTAAAAAAACAGTGTCTTCAGGCAGTGTGTGATCTGTTTTATACAGCGCAAGGGTCTTACGTACGCCGGCATTGGATATGGCTGATAACGGTATGTTTAAATCTGAAACAGCCTTTAAAAACTCTGTCCAGCCTATAGGTCTGAAACCTTCAGAAGGTGTGTGTGTGGATGTGACGGCTTTTAATCAGATCATAAATGTGTGAGCCCGGTATAGTGTGTTTATCGACAACAATTTCGCCTTTGTCATTGTAAGAAATAGTGTTTGGCTTAACGGTTCAGAGCTGATAGAATGAGTTCTGCATTCCTCCTACTCCTTTTAGATATGTGTGTCAAAACATTCTCTGCGATAAAATCCTTCACACCTTCAGCGCCATAAGCAAGAGGGGTGTCCGCAGGAGGGGTTTGCGCCTCTGTGTTAAGCTGCTCCGGTAGGGATAAAGACAATACGCTCTTTTCACGGGCCCCTTGTCTCACAAGTGCTAGGTATCTTTGGAGAATATCGCTGTATTTTTAGCTTTCTCACACACATCTATGTCTGATTCTTGCAACACCTGAAGCATTTCCTTGTCCAAGTCATTCTGAGCCTGTTGTCTGATGTTGCCTGTGTGCTGTGGTGGCTGCTTCAATAAGTCCAACTGGTGTTGGGGCACCAAAACATCTTTTGCACATGTTCCATTTTCACCTGTTTGCTATCAGACTGGTGATGAAAGGGATTGCAGCCCCTAATAACGGCAGTAAAACCCTCCAGATTGGTTGATTGTCTTTCTCTTTTCAAAGTTTTATTTTTTTTGTCGGCAATCAGTCTGATTAGAGATTTTTCTTTTTAGCTGTTTGTACTGTTGATTGGTCAGCGGAATGTTACCTTGCAATACGTTAAAGGCTATCTCACACAAAGCATTGATGAAATCCAAGTTTGCATTGCTAATAATAACTCATGTAGAGCCATGGAGACTTGTATATCAACTCCAACAGAGACAGATTCCTCCGCATGCGTGATGACATCCTTTCACCTCTTCACAGTTTTTGTTTTGGGATATAAACAACCGGACGGTCTGACAGTAAATTTGTTCTGAGTCTTAAATAGTCCGCGTCTTGGCTTTATAGTCTATTAAAAGATACCCGTATGTTGCGGATGTGGCATCATTAAACGCTTCTAAAAATATTTAGTATTGCCGGAAACATTTGTCTACCTAAAAGCATGATTTGATATTTATCTCTAGGATTTTTAAACAATATTAGGTAGTTAGTGTTCAAGGAAATAGTTCTACTGGATTTTCCTTGAATAAACAAATTCTGAACCAGATATATACAACTCAAATTCCTATGATGCACATACTTTGTGAACACGTTTTGTACTTCTAAATTGTTAGCGGCATCGCTCATTACATCGCCTATAATTAACAAATTGTTCTTGTCTATAGGCAGAAGGGTGTCATCAGCCAGAGATTCGGGTATACCATTAACAAAGTTTATGTCTCTTATCTTAAGAAGTTGGTCATATAAAGGCTGCCAGCATGAGTATATATACACAATGTTATCAATGTTGTGCGAAATAATCCCGGATGCATTTTCAATGACATTTTTGACAAAAAGTCTTGCCAGCAGTTACTGGGACCGCTGACCACCATGCTGAACGGGTGCTGCAACCTAGCGTCAAATCCCTGATCTAATTTAAAATCCATAAGGCAGGGTTGTGTAGTCTGGGAGCACACGGCGCTTGTTGTAGACAACTTTAAGCTTCTTCACAACGGATACATTCTTCAAATGAAGCTTCTTTTTATCGCGTTTGATATTATCAGACACAGCCACTAGGTGTGCATCTGAAACCTGATTGGTTACAAACTTGTGGACTAAACCTTTCAAGGATTCGTGGGTGACAACATTGGTGTTTTGTGCGTTCAGTGTTACACCTTTACATTTGACCTGGCTTTTGCCCAGCGATGTGTGATCTGGCGTAGCATTTTGGCCCACCGAAACAAATTCTACTATGTGATCCTCCACACCGCCCTCTCCAGAAGCTAATTCACTGGTGAGATCACCCAGAAAAGGGCCTAGAGGAGGCATCCAGTCGCCAGGGCGTGCTGTGAAAATGACGCTGTCTGTATCACAATACAGCACGCGCTGTTGCAAGTTGTCTAACAAGTCATACAACATGAGTCTGGCGTGTGCAGTGGTCATGGCACCCACAAAGACATTAACGCCCTTGACGCGGGATGCTCTACCATCGGCGTGGCGCCACTGCACCATGGGCGACGCCGCCAGAGATGAAACAAAACTGCCGCACGTCGTATTGATCGCTGAACATTAGCTGACTAAACCTGGACGGATCTGTGATGAGCTCAGACGACGCCATGTTTGACCTCATACTGAAACGACCCCATAATGAGTTTAGCAGCAGCTTGTTGCAGTTTCGAACAGCTTTATTTACACATATTTTGGACGGATCCAGCATTATTCCCTCCTTTTCATAATACTCGGCTATGTACTTTTGCTGTTCTTCAGGGGTTTTCACATGTTCTGGATACCCCCGAGGCCTCCTGTTTAAGTTTTAGGAAGGCTTTCACATAGTCTTTAAACAATGTGTCGGTCTTGTTGGGGAAATGCCACACCTCATCAATAGAAACAAGCTTGTAACCTTTCTCAACAGCTTTTTCAAGCTCAAATGAGACCCATGTGCCTTTCAACACCCGTTCACTGTCACTGTGCCCGCATGCAGTGTGCTGGTTCTGGTCTTCAGCGCACATGCTGCAGAGTGGAAACATCAGTTTGCCGTGGCACCTGTAGGGAAGGACGGGGTGAAAAAGCCCTCTAGCTTGTCAAAGTTGCTGTAAATGATTTGAGGATGTCCTACAGGATAATCTTTTTTAGATTGCACCGTGGGATAGAGACTGGTGAAGTCGTAGTAAAATATTTTTTTCATCACACGCAACCTTGTGGTACAGTTTTATAGCATTTGTGCGACCGCCAAAAAGGGCGTCTCGGGGGTTCAGGCGTTCTGGCTTTCTGTATGTATGCATGAAAGCCACAACTGCAGGGTCTGTCTGCTTCAAGGCAGCCCATTCGCACTCCCACATCACAACAACGCTCAAACTGTATTGTGATTTCAGTGCATCCACTTTGTCACAAAACATACGGTGCAGCAGTCCGTAGGACGCTTTGCTGACAGGATTTACTTCACTCTCGGGGTAGCATTTAACACATCCGTGGTGAAAACATCCTGCAAATTCGTAAGCTGTGTTAGTAGTGGGGTCAAAGCCGTCCAGAAAATACGGCCCAACCCTTTGTTCGCCTCCTCTGAGTGCGTGTTTTATCACTGTGTTGGTGGTGTGGGACACATATTGAAGCCATTCAATAGAGACGCTTGAAAATGTCTTATTCTGCTCAACGTATGCACCATCATACGTGAGAGCGAGCGTGTCTCTAGGCAGAAACAGTGTTTTATACACACCCATACTGAATGCAGCCAGGGTGGTGTGCATGAATGGATCAACTTGTGTACAACCCAACAGAGTGTCACGATATATGGTACATGCTTTACGCAGGACATCAACATCGTTAACACAGTAGCGTCTGAGTTCAACCTGAAAATCAAAGGTGTTCTGTGAGGCAGTCTGGTACCATTCCATGAAGCTCGCCTTACCACTTTCAGACATGCGCTCATAACCATAGAAGGAGGGATCCGGGTATGGACCGACATAATACTCATTATCCCTAGTGTTGAATCTGTGTGGGAAATGGCCCTTCTGTAGGTCTTGAAAACCTAAAGCAGAGGGTATTTTGGCAAGACCCATGGGCAAAAAGCTGAACGAATCAATCCACCGCTGGTCATACTTCTTGTCATGCATCAAAATCACACGGCTCCCTCTCATTGTGACGGTAGGTGTTATACATTGCTTGACGAAGTACTCCAAAACTATGTAATTATCGAAGCCGGACGCATTATGGGTTATGAATGTGTACCCACGAAACCTCGGGCGTCTGTAATGCTGCACAAACGCATCCACACATTTTAATGTATTAAATGAGAACTTGTTGCCCTTCAGATCAGACGCACACACAAAGTTGGCCTCATGTTTACCGTTGTGATACCTTGTCTCAAAATCATATAAAATATATTTATCACAAGGCTCCTGTTGTTCAACAGGCTGTATGAAACACTGATGCTCAGAGTCCCCGGCTAATTTAGGCTCGCGGCAGTGCTCGCATTTAGGCTGGACACATCTGTGTGGTGATTTCTTTGCTTTTTTATATGTGACACCGCAACTCATGCAATGCTTCATATTGTCACACGGGACCATGTTGTGTTTTATTTCTGGTAATTTGTGTTGTTGGTAACAGTGTTGTGATTTGCAGATGCGGTTACAGTCACTGCATTTCACGGTGGGACCTCTGTGGTGGTGACAGAGTGTGAAACATACGTTGCATCTATGTTTACAGCTGTGATAGAGTGGTGATTCATATGTATTGTAACAAAAATTACACACATAGCCTGCCCCTAGAAAAGCTGTGGGTTTTTCAATCAGGTGATAGTGTTCATTGTGTAGGTACAGCATTACAGTGTTTAGATTTGGCTCATCATGTGTGAAAAAAGTATGCAATCGTTTATGCCCTGCTGCGTGATAATAGATCACTATCTTAATGTTTAGGTGTTTCTCAAATTTGCAGACATCCGAGAATGATACTGTCTGTGTGTCGCATAGACCTACTTGAGCATGTAACTGTTTAGCAGTAGCATATTTTTCATGCTCTGGGGCTGTTGGGTTTAATGAATGTGCTATGCAAAGGGAGAAGCATAAATTGTTGTGCGTATTGTTTGGTGTATACAGATGTTTACCCTTCTTTGAGAGAATCTCATCATAAGGGATGTTTGCCAGTTTTAAGCGAGCCCCGCCACCGCTACTGTTTTGTGCAACTGTGACAATAAACTCTAATTCATCATCACCGATAGATTCGTCGTTACTTTGCATAACTTGTGCTATTTGGTCGAGAAACAGGTCAGGGTCATACTGATCATCAGGATTTAAAACAGCTTGAACATCAGAAGCCAACGAGGGTCCACGGAGGACCACATTTAGAACACAACCCTGCTGAGATCCAGCCACTGCTCTATCTACAGGGAGTGCAGAATTATTAGGCAAATGAGTATTTTGTCCACATCATCCTCTTCATGCATGTTGTCTTACTCCAAGCTGTATAGGCTCGAAAGCCTACTACCAATTAAGCATATTAGGTGATGTGCATCTCTGTAATGAGAAGGGGTGTGGTCTAATGACATCAACACCCTATATCAGGTGTGCATAATTATTAGGCAACTTCCTTTCCTTTGGCAAAATGGGTCAAAAGAAGGACTTGACAGGCTCAGAAAAGTCAAAAAATAGTGAGATATCTTGCAGAGGATGCAGCAGTCTTAAAATTGCAAAGCTTCTGAAGCGTGATCATCGAACAATCAAGCGTTTCATTCAAAATAGTCAACAGGGTCGCGAGAAGCGTGTGGAAAAACCAAGGTGCAAAATAACTACCCATGAACTTAGAAAAGTTAAGCGTGCAGCTGCCAAGATGCCACTTGCCACCAGTTTGGCCATATTTCAGAGCTGCAACATCACTGGAGTGCCCAAAAGCACAAGGTGTGCAATACTCAGAGACATGGCCAAGGTAAGAAAGGCTGAAAGACGACCACCACTGAACAAGACACACAAGCTGAAACGTCAAGACTGGGCCAAGAAATATCTCAAGACTGATTTTTCTAAGGTTTTATGGACTGATGAAATGAGAGTGAGTCTTGATGGGCCAGATGGATGGGCCCGTGGCTGGATTGGTAAAGGGCAGAGAGCTCCAGTCCCACTCAGACGCCAGCAAGGTGGAGGTGGAGTACTGGTTTGGGCTGGTATCATCAAAGATGAGCTTGTGGGCCCTTTTCGGGTTGAGGATGGAGTCAAGCTCAACTCCCAGTCCTACTGCCAGTTTCTGGAAGACACCTTCTTCAAGCAGTGGTACAGGAAGAAGTCTGCATCCTTCAAGAAAAACATGATTTTCATGCAGGACAATGCTCCATCACACGCGTCCCAAGTACTCCACAGCGTGGTGGCAAGAAAGGGTATAAAAGAAGAAAAACTAATGACATGGCCTCCTTGTTCACCTGATCTGAACCCCATTGAGAACCTGTGGTCCATCATCAAATGTGAGATTTACAAGGAGGAAAACAGTACACCTCTCTGAACAGTGTCTGGGAGGCTGTGGTTGCTGCTGCACGCAATGTTGATGGTGAACAGATCAAAACACTGACAGAATCCATGGATGGCAGGCTTTTGAGTGTCCTTGCAAAGAAAGGTGGCTATATTGGTCGCTGACTTGTTTTTGTTTTGTTTTTGAATGTCAGAAATGTATATTTGTGAATGTGGAGATGTTATATTGGTTGAACTGGTAAAAATAAATAATTGAAATGGGTATATATCTGTTTTTTGTTAAGTTGCCTAATAATTATGCACAGTAATAGTCACCTGCACACACAGATATCCCCCTAAAATAGCTCAAACTAAAAACAAACTAAAAACTACTTCCAAAAACATTCAGCTTTGATATTAATGAGTTTTTTGGGTTCATTGAGAACATGGTTGTTGTTCAATAATAAAATTATTCCTCAAAAATAAAACTTGCCTAATAATTCTGCACTCCCTGTATCACATTAGCTAGGCAGCTTCTAACTCTTTCTGGCACTTGTTCTGGATCATCAAGACTTATGTCCCTAAAATCAAGGCGCTCGCGCAATTCTCGGGCGTTGAAATTAGGTATCTCTCTGATGCTGAGCTGGCTGTGACTGCCAGACCCAGACTGAACAATGGGCTCAACTACTGCAGCATGTGTTTGTGTATGGTTAACACTTGAGGAATTTCCATTGTTTGAGGGGCTGTGTGGTGATGCGTCAGCAACAGCAGCAGCAACAGATACATTAGCATCAGCCCCCTGATAAGCATGTGCTCTGGGTGCACACCCCCGTTCAGGGGTGAAAGAAGGCTCAGTAATAAGACATTCATCGGTATCCTGAGTAACAACAGTAACATTCGGGGTTACAGGAAACTCCGTCTGTGTTTCGGCTACATCATCACCAATAGGTTCAGAATGAGTTGGACGAGAACGCTCATTAGACACATCACTGCGGGTTGTAGCGAGACTACTAAGTGTTGCATGCAAAACTTGACAATTGCTTACTAATTGCGCAGCCGCCTGGTTAAAAGCCTCAAAGTCGAACCATTTAGCCCTAGCGGAGGTACCATCATTGTGCTTGAATAATTTACAGGGTGGGTCCATGATGTGGATTTTAAAAGTCACCTATTTAGAATGGTGGTATTAATGAGACGTAATAACCCTGAGGTCTCGTTTATTGCCTGGTGGCTACTTGTTAGAACCCGTGCTATTTCTTGCAAGTTGGCCTGTGCTGCTTCTCGATCTTGGTTAACTTTAGTTAGTATTTCTTGCAAGTTCAGCTGTATTGCTTGTTGTTGCTGGTTAAGTTTAGCCTCTATTTCTCGTTGATGTTGACTAAGTTTAGCATCGATCAAAGATAGTATATCATTTTTTGAGGCACAATGGCTCTGTTCAAAAGTAGAGGGTTTTGCTGCATTTAAGTATGCATCATATGCCTGCGATATTTGTGAGTCTGTTATGCCGCCTTCTTCAAAACCTATGTCTGAATCGCTGTTGTTTCTGAGACATTCTGGCGTGGCGGGTATGTCATTTATGTTGAAATCTGATAGACTGTACTCGAAAACATCGTTGAAATCACTAGGCAGACACTCACTCGCTGGTATGTGTGGACCGGTGATGAAGAATTCTTCCGATTCTCCAACGTTGCCCAAAGGTTGTGGTTTTTCTTGTTGTTCTGGGAGTTCAATATCACGTAAATATTCCAAAAACGTCGAGGGGTCTTCAAGGGGTCCGTAGTGGTAAGGGGTTGTGTGATCGCTGTGGAGATAGACGGGTGTTAGAAATATATGTATGGTGTATCATTTCAAAAGTAGGATGTGTTTGGCTCTTTTGATTTATTTATGCCTATACTCACACTTTGTTCTGTGTTATTCCGGATGGCCCCGCTTCTTGACACACTGTGTACTCTGTCTCGGGCCTGGTGTATTAGAACGTTTGTAAATATTTAAAACCTTTTTTTCCTTTAAATTGAGTGTCATGTATAGAGACTGTATACATACCTAGCGTAAGGCTTGGTCTTATTGCCCCCTCTTCTGTAGGTTTTTCTGGACAACTTATTGAACCTGTACCCGGGGGATAAGCACTGTTAATACAAGGTTTAAACAGAACACACATTTAAAACATGTGTAACACTATATTTACCTTGTGTTTTTTAGAGGTGTTGTTTGCCCTATATAGCTTTGTGATCCTGTAGAAAGAATGAGAAATACACATTTAAATGTTACTATGTGTGAAACAGGTAAGATTGCTTCTAAACAATGAGGCACTAGCTGTTTTGTGTGAGAAGGAGAAGAAATACATACCTTGTGTATGTGCCGCTTGGGCTGTCCCTGTGTACCCTAAAAATCAGGCTTTTGTTTAGAAGAGAAAACAGTTTGAATATTTTTTGATATACAATTGTATAAATTTAAGAATCCGTTAATAGTCTTGTTTTACCTACCATATAGGCTGTCCATGTTAAAAAGAACGCTCTTAGGGTTGTTGTCCGTGCTGATGAACGAAGTGTTATGCTCTCAATGTCCGATGTAAAGTAGTGAGGAAAAATACAGTGTGACTGATTAGAGCCTTTTATATAGGTGGGGCCTGTTTCAGCTGACCTCTGAGATGCAGAGATAAAAGGTGTATACAAAAGGTAATGCCTGTTTGGAGGATGGTCAGTAGAAATTGTAATGGCATGATAAAAGGTGAAAGTGTAATGGTGGCACCGATGACCCTGGCACCGCCGACCCTCAGTGAGTGTGGCTGATTAGCGTATTTTATATAGGTGTAGGGCTTGTTTCAGGTGCCCTCTGAGATGTAGAGATAAAGGTGTGGGGGTGTAAACAATAGGTGATGCCTGTTTGGAGGATGGTCAGTAGAAAGTGTAATGGCATGATAAAAGGTGAAAGTGTAATGTGGCACCGATGGACCTGGCACCGCCGGCCCTCTGCCATAAGATAAAGGAGACTGTTTGTATTGCAAACTATGGCAGTACAATTGAGATGCTCTTGATAAGGATGACCTCTTCTGCTGACTGTAGGGGGTCTAACTGTAACCCCCCTCTGTCTAGCTGTTGCAGAATTAAGAATCCCTGTTTATTTCTAAAGGAATGGCTGCTGTTTGTGGTATTCTGTTTGAAACTATTACACCCCTGTGTAAAAAAAGCTATAGCTATATTACTACTAAGGCATTTTTAAATAAACATTTCAAACTATTTACAGAACAATCAGCTGTTCTGCATCAAATCTGATGCCACACAAATTATTTGTGCCACTCCAAAAAATAATTTCTGTCCACTATGAGATAAAGGAGAACACCAGCCTGATACCTGCAGGCCTGACAACAGGAGATGTATCACTCCTGTAACACCTGTAACATTCAGCAGTCGCCTCATTGTTCTGACACACACAACAAAACTATTGACAACACTACACACTAACTACACAAGACAGCAAACTAACTTTAACTCTGCACACTGTCACTTCAACAAATGCCACTTGCACAAGTTTAACACGAACTGTAAATACCAACTTGTCTTAAATTCCCTAAATATTTTATACTTTTTGTCTCTCTTTTTCATTATTATTATTATTATTATTATTATTAGTGCTATTGTCTGTTATTTTCTTCATAATCTAACTGCACACTCTCTGTATGCTGATGTAAAGCTGAGGACCAAAGAGTTTCATTCTAGATAAATGTGGCTGCTCTGTTTATCTGTACATCACAATAAAAGCTGAAACTTGAAGCTTTGCCGAGCACCAAAGTCTTTGGACTGTCACTGATATCAGTGCTGTTATTCAACTTATTTACTGTTTTACAGGAAAATGTATTTAACATGTTAAAGAGCTAAAGCCTGACATAACAGATGATACTGAAGCAAACAATCAGTCCAGACTGAGTTCTTCATCGTTGGTACCATTGCTTTGTTTTTAGGCAGCAGGAGTGAAACCTGAAGAAAACAAAGTGTAAATGTTGATGAAGTTTAGACTTTGCCAGCACGTCTCCTCTGCCTGCAAACGATGGAGAGAGATGTTAGTGAAGTTTAGAGACAATCAGAGGAACTCAGCCAGACCAGCTGCTGCTCCATCTACAGGTAGAGAGCACCACCCACGTGTCTTTAGGAGAACCAGAGTCACAAAGTAACAGAGTGAAGAGAAGCAGATGAAGCACAGAGGACACAAAAAGGAAGGAAACAAGGAAACAAGGTCTAGAATAGAATAGAATAGAATTCAACTTTATTGTCATTGCACATGTCACAGGTACAGGGCAACGAAATGCAGTTTGCATCCATCCAGAAAGTGCTTTAGCCGTGATATAGATATATTACAATATATATTAGCAATAATAGAGATGTGTAAGTATATTACAGAAATGGGTCTATTATGGTATGTTATAATGTAGACAGTATGAAGTATGTTATGAATATTCTATAACTATAAGTATGTACAGGCTGTAGTGAGTACAAGCTATGTACAGGCTATGAACAGGATATAAATATGAAATGAAAACTATACAGAAATCTGAGATATACAGTTATACAGAAATGTGAACTATGTAAGTTATAAACAGTTGTAGGATTAAAAATTATCTGTGTCCTTTCAAACAAGCATCAAGGTTTCATATCTAATGAATATAAAGCTGTGACCTAGAACCAGCTGGAAACACACAGTTCAGACAGAAGTGATTTTATCACAATATATATCAGGAAATCATTCGGTCTTCATGGATCCACATTGATGACATGGCACAGTTACTTCCTGGTGTCACTGGTGTGTCAGGGTTCCTGGTGTTCGCCCAGTGTTTGCACTTGTTTCATGTTTATTCACCTGTTCACATTTCCTGTTTCCATGTTTGCTTCCTGTGTGTTATTAGTTCAGTTCTGTTCAGCTGTGTGTCCCTAATCATCATCATCAGCCAGAGTATTTAAACCCTCAGTGTCTCTCTGCTCAGCGTCATTGTTGATGTTAATGTGCTCGACTCTGTACGTGTTCGCTTCAGTCGTTTCAGCTCAGCCAGTCATCCTGTGTTCGTGACAATAAACACCAGCCTTCACCTACCTGTGAGTCCTTTCCTCACCCACACGGCAACCACTGACATGATGGGGACCACCTGCTTTGGGAACTGGTCCCAGTCGGGCTTGCAAACCGGCAGCTCTGCTTGGAAGTGTTTCCAGAACCTGGAGGCCAACAGGAGCTGATTCAAAGTTGCACAGAGCCCATTTACATGCAGCCTAAGTTATGTTTGTTTTGTTATCATTGCCACATGTCCCCACATCACATGCAGCCAATCATAAAGTTACTCAAAATAGAGCTCAAGGATTTTACATTTGCACCATTTCATTCTTGTGATAGTTAAACTGAGTTATTAGGATAAAATCCTTTTCAAAACAGCCAAATAAACATGCCATAAAAACAGGCATGTGTCTGACTGTGTCAGCTAAGTTATTAGTTACAACTCACCCAGCCTTTTCATTGGCTGTCCTCTTACATGTGACCTTGGCTACATTTTTGCTGAGTCAGATCTGTGAAAGTGTGCGCAGAGTTTTCTCAAAGATTTCTCCACCCTGAGGTCAAGGGTCATCTCTGTCTCACACTCAGTACAAACCACCAGCATCACTCAGTCTGCAAGTGTCACATTAGTCGACTGGTAGTGACGGTTGTGCCGATGCAGTGGATTTACCACATGTGAACTTACTGCAGTATTTTGACAAAGATGTGCATTCAGATCTATCCAACTGAGCCTGTCTTGGATCAGCACCACCACCACAAGCAGCCCTCTAACATCACACCTCAGCCTGTGGAATATTCACCTGTTAGTACTGAGCTGGAGAAAAATTGAGCCTGTCAGCCACAGATCACTAAACTGTTGTCCTACAGACAACTCTGCAAACACATCTTTACATCCTGTCACACATCATTTGCACCTCTGCCTTTGGATGAACTTTAGCAAAGGCCACGTATTAAAAAACAAACAGCCAATTGAAAAGCCTGGCTGAGTGAGAACACAAACAGGTTACAATATGTACACAAGGATCTCCACACAATTCAATTCAATTCAATTTTATTTATATAGTACCTAGGGGCCTAAGGGTACATCTTTCGCCATCTTACAATGCTGTGATTGCAGCCATTCCCCAACTCTCTGTGAATGGTACTCATGGCCATTGATCAGTGTTCTTTGATCAGTGGGTTTTGGTCAGTGATTGTTGATCAATGGTCATGGGAATTTGCATAATTATGATTAAGGAACTGACCTCACAGCCCATTGTTCCTTCAGTGGGCTGGTTTCAGTCATTATGCAAATGTACTGTTTATAAGGTTTGGGGAAACCTGCAGTCAGCTGAGACTGAAGAAGTCACTTGGATGAGTGACGAAACGTTTCTCCCACAAAACGCTACGTCCAGATGAACAGATTCAACTTTTGGAGACTACAACCGTTGTTGAGGTGGGTCTTCTTTTAGGAGGGAAGCAGGATCATCATGTGCACTGATAGAATCCAGCTCCCCGCTGTGTTGACCGAAGTCCAAAGGAAAGATAAAGTGTAGCCCAGTACAAGGCTCCCCAACTTCACCTTCTTGATTCCGATCCTAACTCAGCATACCATGAGTAAGCAGCTCACAACTCATAATTCAATCAGTTGATCCATGGTGAAGGGTTATGACTTCTCCTCTTGCCGTCCCTCGCTCGTCTTCTCACCACGGATCTTCAGTCTCTTCTCAACCTACTCACCGGCTCGGGACTAGAGGAAAAAGCCCCTCTCCGCTTTTGCCTCCCCTCTTTATACACTTCCATGGACCTGTCCAGACATGTCTGGACATCTTCCAGATGGAAACACCATCTATGGACATGTCATGTTCCTCTTTAGGCCCCTTTGACGCACTTGCATGACTTGCAGTTTTGGTGCATTTCTTATCTTCCACTCCACCCAACAATGCTGCAGCTCAACTTCCCTAATAACTCTTAAGTTTCATACAGACAGAAATTACTACTCCTTTTTCTAATAAATTTAATAAATTTGTCCATATTTCCAGAAATGAGAGCTGCTCCATCCAAAGTGTGATGGATGCCGTCTCTCCTAACAAGACCAGGTTTCCTCTAGAAGGTTTGCCAATTATCTATGAAGCCCACATCGTTTTTGTGGAACTAAGTGCTAAGTAATTGAAGCGAGATCGATCAGCTGCAGACCAGACAACAAACGACGGAGGCACCAGACAAATGCAATCAAACGATGAGTTTATTAACACAGGAGAGGAACCATCAGCATATGTCTTCCTCTGACAAAAATATATTGAATGCTGGTTTTATAGCATAGAAAATTGACGCCCACACATACACGTCAACACAGGTCAAAAATACATTGTTTACAGACATGAGCACATCTCGTACATCTTAATAACTATAAACAGACATGTAACTTCTCTTTTCTATAACACTTGCCTTTTAAGGTAATAAACTTCAAGCTTCGGGATCGTTAAGAGCTAATAATTGACCCTCATCACCAATCACTAAGTAAACTGAATTGCAGCAGGTCTCAAAGAGAAGCAGAAGACACTTGGGCCTTCGCTCAGGCCTGCTACTAGATTTAATGTGTATTGTAAGCATTCATGCAATTAACCTGCTACGTTCTCATCTTTCCTCAACATGTATCACCTGGACACTCTCACCAGTGAAGCTTAAAACCCTCTTGGATGGAACATCAACTCTAAACAAGCACAGATATGCATTGTGTATAAAATGAACTAAACCTGTGAATAGAATGAATGTGATGACAAACATATTCAATGCAATATGAACCCTGTAAGAAATATTACTGATAAAATAATACTGTAAAACATGTTATTAATGCATTTATCATAAGGCAGGTTATGTGGTAACAATAAATGAATCTCTGAATCCCAACATAATACATAAAATAAAAACAGTTTTTCATCTTTGTTCCTCTGAAGCAGCTGTATAACCAATCTGGTCCTTTTTGGCCATTTAAAATTGCCTTAAACAATTATTGTTATATTTGTTGCAGTTTCTACTCCTCTCGGACAGACGACTCTTGAAAAGACATTTTAAAATTTCAATGTGACTTTTAACTGGATAAATATCGGATATATAAACGTCCCTCTGCAAAAAAAACCCCGTCTACCTCGTGATAGGAATGTTTTTGTGGCTCAAGATGACCTGATATCTTTCATGATGGATACATTTGACACATATTTCACATATTACAGACCAACAAGTTATTCATAGCAGTTTAAATACGGGGAGTCACTTTTGGGCCCAGCAGATAAAACAGAGCCAATATTTCCTTCTTTATTTAAGTGACGTGTGTCACAGATGTGACCTAGTAAAGTGTAACTGAACATTAGTAACGTTATTAACACTCTCATGGCGCGCTTTGGAGTTAGCCTCAGCTAAAGTAATATACTAGCAAAAAACTATTTCCAGGCTCAACTTCCATCATACAGATGATGCTCGTGGCAAAAGAGTAATGTTCAGAAACCTTTTCATTATTAAATCTGTTTCTGTTCATGAGGAAATTATATTCAAACTGATTAAATAGACATTTATCAGTAGTTAGCTGCTCTGCGCCCGTCTCAGTGTGAAGTGAACTGGAGTCTGTGTGTACTGGATCTGGATTCATCGTCGTCCCTCCAACAGCGACACAGCGATCACCAATTGGTGATAACGACCTACCGAGCCTGCTAGCAGGTGCAGGAGGGCCATTCTGAGCCACAGTTATGGGGCTGATAACTGCTAATATGATGGACTGATAACTCAGACTGAGGACTTATTTTGAAAGCCAGAGTTTGTTGAAGCCGTTTCCTGGAGGACCCTGAACAATTAGAAAAAAGTGGTTTTAAAACACTTCATGTCATCTGTGCTCATTAAACTGAAATCATGTAGTTCATCTTCTCACCAGCAGAGGACAACAAATCACCATCAATGAAGAGTTCAAGGAGATGTCAGTGACATCAGAGCTGTACGTATTGATCTGATCAATATGGAAGTTCATGTTTCTGTGATTGGATCCGTTTTTAAAAGCAGCTGTTTTTATACAATGAGAGAAACATGAGAGATGCTGAATGTACTATTACTATTGGATGTCCACTTATTCAGCCATGATGGAAACATCCCATTAAGAAAGAGAAATCAAACATTTGGATTCATTTTAATGAGCTCAGACTTGTTGAAAATGCAGAGGAGCTGGTTGTGAACTGAGCTTCAGAGAAACACAACATACTGATATTCACTGTGAAGCTTAAAGTGGAAAAAGACTGAAAAACAACATGTGGATCCTGGAATAATGGGAGCTTCCATCTTTAAAGGACTGAAGAGGAAGAAGTTTACAAGAAATCATTTAGAACAGTTTAAAAAATTGAATCCATGAATCTGAAAACATGTTTCTGGGTGAAAGAGACAGATATGTACAGACTGAAGTATCTGTTCAACAGTCAGAGTGTTTCTCTAACAGGAGGACACTCTTTACATTCAACTCAACACAGGGACACTGAGGCACCAGAAGAGACATAAAATCCGGGATAAAGAGTTTCAGCAAATGTGGTGTTGAATGTGTGGAGGTGGATCAGAGTGTCAGAGGAGAGTCTGTAGAAGGACAGAGTGCCAGCAGGACAGTCCACATACACTGCTGCTCTGTTAGAGACAGAGGAGGAGGAGATGAATGTTTCTCTGTTATTCTGCCAGACAGAATGAGGGCCATTATCAGTGCAGTACAGACTCCAGGACTGATCATTCCATCCAAACACACATTCAGCACTGTCTCCTTTCCTTCTGATTCTTCTGTAACTCACTGATATGTAAACGTATCCTCTCCACTCGACCTCCCAGTAACAGCGACCAGTCAGACCATTTCTACACAGCAGCTGAGGATGAACATCAAATCTGTCTGGATGATCAGGATATGACTGAACCTCCTCCACATGTGTCACCTTCCTGTTGTTGTCAGACAGTTGGAGGTTTGTGTTCACTGTGTTTGTGTCGATTGTGAGTTGACAGGAATCTGATGGAGAGAACAAACACAATCCAGCTGCAGTTATTGATCCATCATCTGTTCATTGATTGACACTTTGATGATGACTCCTGAGATCAGAGATGTGAATGAGTGATGTGACAGTTTGAAGATGGTTGAATGTGTGCTGCTTTGTTTTCATGAATCACATTAAAAACACACTTACACTTCCTCAGACCTGGTCTCAACCATCGGACTCCAGCAGGCTCCACCCTGAAGGGGGGTGTCAGACCAGCACAGTCAGCATGGACATTACATGGCTCTCATACACATACTACTAGACACTGATAAAGGAACAGTACAACAGTTTCCCAAATACACTTCAGTCCATAAGTGGATTTGAAAACGGTGAAACTGCTGATGATTTGGCCTGGTCCTGGATCTGCCAGTACGCCACTATATTGAATTAAATAGGACCAATTTAAACTGTGACCTTCATTATCTTTATCTTCCTCTCCTGTTTAGCTGGAAAGGACATTTCCTTGTCTTTGTTCTCATTCATGACCTTTAAAATTTGTTTACTAATGTCATGACATGCATACTACACATTAAAGTGTCTAACAAACCTTGTACAGTTCAGCAACACTTAATGCTGATTCTCTTCCTTTTTTAGCTGAGTGAGTAGTAAATGCTAGGAAAGCTGCTTTGCTTCTGTCTAAATTTTGGTAACCATGACATAGTGTCATGGTCTGACCAGCCCTGCTGGGCAACCTGATCGTTTATGTTTGTGTTTATTTTGATGGAGCCGCACTTCCCCGGAGGCACGTCCACCAACACGGAAGTAGCGCCATTCTGAGTTTCTGCACACCGCCGATTAATTAACACTCACCAGCTGCCATGAATTATCCGCCATCAAACCCCAATGTACTTAACGCTGTGACCAGGCTTCAGTCAGCACTGGATCATTAGACTAAGCTCGTTAGTAGTGTTTTGATCGTGTGCTCTTTCATACTCCCTTTTCGATTGCTTCTCACTCTTTTTGTCTTTCGCACCAGGAGGTGGAGAGGAGAACACAGGAGCCGAATCATGAGCAGGGAATTAACGCACGGAGTGTCGCCTGTTTTGCCATCGCCATACTCCACTTTCGGGAGCTGGGTGAATTGACCACAGGGAGCCACAGCCGAAGGATTTCACACTGGACTGTTATTATTTCACACTGTAAATAAATTTACTGTCTTATTGCAAAAGGAGATCTGCGTTCGAGTCCGCTCCTTTCACACACCACGACCCATAGTCTGACAAAATCTACATTTAATGCAAAATCCAAGATAAATTATCTCTCGTACATATTTTCTCTCTTATTGATATCAAACAAGAGAATAATAACTAAACATTTATTTTAACATGGCCCAGTAAAACTTATTTTTGTTATTGTTACATTTGCATGAAAGACTAAGGATGTGAGTGAAGGACACAGGAAATATTTCTAGCTCTTCTTCCTCTATCAGACATTCTCTCCATACCTGAGAGTGTCCAGTCTCGAGCCTGGATCCTTCAGTCCAGCCGACAGCAGCTTCACTCCGGAGTTTCCTGGATGATTGTAGCTCAGGTCCAGCTCTCTCAGATGGGAAGGGTTGGAGCTCAGAGCTGAAGCCAGATAGGTACACCCTTCCCCTGTGATCATACAGCCTGACAGACTGCAGACACACAAAACAACCATCCATCTGTCAACAATCATTTTCTGTTTGTCAGATATAACAACAGCTAACTACTTCAGTCCAATCAAATTCATTTAACTTTATTCATAGGTAACACCTTAAAATGTTAGAGACTAACCCACAATCAGACAATCCAATGTGAGCAGGTTTTGGTGATGGTGGGAAGAAAGAAATTAATTTTACAGAAAAATACTGCCAATGAAAATAGGCTCCAGGAAGCTCAGCAAAGCCCTGACTCGTTGTTTTTTTTCCCCAGACATAAATAGCCACAATAGTTGGCCATTTCTTTTATGAATAAAGCTGCTATAAAAGTTATCATTTTCTTCTTAAACATGCAATATAAATTAAAAAAAAGTCCTAGATCTCTAAACTGACCACTACATGAAATAATTCTTTTAACAGATAAACAAAATGTGAATATGAAAATCTTTTGTTTATATTTCTACCCAATTCAACCCAAAATTAAATAAAAGATTATTTGACAAATCTATACAGGTGATCACAGAAAAGTCTGAATCCTGACCTTAGAGTTTCCAGTTTACAATGTGGACCTTTCACTGAAACTGAGAGAAGATTCACTTTTGAATCATGCAGATCATTGTTACTTAGGTCCAGCCCTCTCAAATTAGAGAATTGGGAGTTGAGGACTGAGAATAGAGCTTCACAGCTTCTCTCTAAGGAGTTACAGTGGTCCAGTCTGAAAAATAAAAGATAAACAATTAAACTAACTCAACTTTTGTTAAGGTGCGGTGAGGAGTTACAAAATTCAGTAACATTCAGTCCTGATTTTTTTTTTCTTCAGAAATTTCCTAGTAAGATGTGAAAATAACAGATGAATTACTGCAAAGCAAAATATTACTTTATCTGACCTCAGAGTATTCAGTTTACAGTTGAGACTCTTCAGTCCAATAGACAAATGCTTCACTGCTGAATCATGCAGTTTATTATTACCCAGGTCCAATTCTTTTAAACTAGAAGACTGGGAACTGAGAATTGAAGACAGAGTTTCATAGCTTCTCTCTGAGAGGTTGCAAATATTCAATCTGAAAAACAAAACAAAACACAAACATCAAAACAAATATTGGTGTCAAACTATAATCAAGTTATAGTGAAGATCTACTACTAATAGCAATATTCAATTTTGATTTATTTTTTATGTTTGTTTTCAAAGAATCCCTATTATTTTGTGTTAAAATAAAAAAAAGGCTGTTTACTTTATTATGGACATGCATATTATGAAACAACAACAATTAGATACAAATGAACTTAGCCAAATCCTTTAATTGGTTGATTTTCTAAATGAATGAAAAGAAATTAAGACAAGATCTGACCTGAGCGTTTCCAGTCTACAATGTGGACTCTCCAATGCAGCAGAAAAAATCTTAAATCCTGAATCCTCCAGGCTGTTAATACTCAGGTTCAGCTCTCTCAGACTGGAGTACTGGGATCTCAGAACTGAGGACACGCCTTCACATCCTGTCTCTGAGAGGTTAGGAACACTAAGCCTGAAACAACAAATGCAGTTTGTAATGAAAAGAAATCTCTTTATACCTTTATGCACTGAATATATACAAGAAAAATACATATTTATGTAGTTAACACAATAATCAAATCAAATCTTGTATATTTGCTTCCCCAGATGACAACTTTTGGTATTTGTTCAGTAAAACCACAATTGCATTTTATATATTTAAATGGAAACCAGTTTGGGGCTGAGAGATTTGGTCAGAGATACTTTATCTGAGGCAATGTTTGAACATATATCTCTCAAAAACTAATGACATAAAAGCAAGTATTTAGTGAAATTAATTTTTGCTATGATCTAAAGAATCTGATTCTGTTCATGTAGGCGTAAGGTTTTCAGTGAGAGGAACATTTTGTGGTCTCTTCTTAGATCCATTAGCACTGAGCATGGCTGTTATAGATTGCAGCTTTCTCTCATATAATCTTTCAGTACTGCTCTGTCTCCGGTCATGGTGCGGCTGTTCTCATATTGTTCCCCTGCCACTGAGAGTGCACCTTGGATGGTTCTTGTATGGCCTTTCTTGCGTACTTCTTCAAGTGGTACAGGCTGTGAGTGTTCGTCTGGCAGTTTCCCAAGGTCTCAGGTATGAACAGCTTGCTGTACTTCTTAGACACCTTATTAGTTGCACCTTTCTGCAACTCCAATAGTTTGCTAACTTGCCTCTGTTCGACACAAATTCATATACTGAGCAGCAGATATACCACTGACTAGATGTTCTTTGTTGTGGCAAATGTATCATATACAAATACCGCCATGGGACCTTAAGCCACATTGCTATAAATACCCTACACTGATTAGGTGGTACTCAATTGCAATGGATAACAACCAAAAATGTGTCGAGTCAAATTGCTTCAAGTCAAACCTCGTAGATACTAGTGGGAAAGGGATATTATTATAGCAAAAATGTCTTGATGCACGTTCAGTTATCCAGGTAAGTAAATCCCAAGCGCTGATTCTGTTCATGTGGATGTAGCATTGGCAGTGGGAGAAACGTTTAATCACTCATCTGTTGGGATTCAGAGATTCTTTTATTGCTGCTATATAACCTGCCTTATGATAAATGCATTAATAACATGTTTTACAGTATTATTTTATCAGTAATATTTCTTATAGGATTCATATTGCATTGAATATGTTTGTCATCACATTGACCTTTCTATTCACAGGTTTAGTTCATTTTATACACATTGCATATCTGTGCTGATTTGGAGTTGATGTTCCATCCAAGAGGGTCTTAAGCTTCACTGGTGAGAGTGTCCAGGTGATACATGTTGAGGGAAGATGAGAACATAGCAGGTTAACTGCATGCATGCTTACAATACATAAATCTAGCAACAGGCCTGAGCGAAGGCCCAAGTGTCTTCTGCTTTTCTTTGAGACCTGCTGCAATTTAGTTTACTTAGTGATTGATGACGAGGGTCAATAATTAGCCCTTAGAGACCCTGAAGCTTGAAGTTTATTACCTTAAAAGGCAAGTGTTATAGAAAAGAGAAGTTATATGTCTGTTTATAGTTATTAGAGATGTACAAGATGTACCTTTGTCTGTAAACAATGACTGTACACAATGTATTTTTGACTTGTGTTGACCTACGTGGAGGCGTGATCCTCACTGCTATAAAACCCGCATCCATTGTATTTTTGTCAGAGGAAGACATATGCTGATGTTTCCTCTCCGGTGTTAATAAACTCATCGTTTGATTGCACTTTTCTGGGGCCTCCGCCGTTTGTTGTTCTGGTCTCCAATTGATTGATCTCGCTTCACATCCAAGAGACTTCTTCAGTCTCAGCTGACTGCAGGTTTCCCCACTCTTATAAACAGTACATTTGCATAATGACTGAAATTAGCACCATTAATGAACAATGGGTTTGTGAGGTCTGTTCCTTGATCCTTAATATGCAATTTGTCATGACCATTGATCAACAACCACTGATCAAATACCACTGATCACTGATTATGACCACTGATCAATGGCCATGAGTACCATTCACAGAGAGTTAGAGAATGGCTGCAATCACAGCATTGTAGGATGGTGACAGATAGGCCCGCTCCTCGATACAGAGATGGTCTTTCCCTTTTCATGTAAATTGCCTCTCTGACTCCCTGCTCAAACCAGCGTTCCTCTCTGTCCAGGATGTGTGGATGGTGAGAGTCAGACCTTGAATTCCAATCCATATACATCGGTTTATGGTAGACATCAACTTTTAAGTGTCTGCTATTATCCCGTGAACATTGATTATGTCATGTGGATACACTGGATCCACTGGTCCGTGACTAATTCTGGACATCTACATGACGTCCAAACTAGGTCCATGAATTGGCCAGCCAAATGTGACCTAACTTGGAGGTCAATGTGATGTTCAACATTTGAACTTTGTACTGAGTAATGTTTTTAGATGTCCTAAGGATGTCTAGGAAAGGGAATTTAAATGATTAATAAATGTAATATGTTTTAATTTACAAATATTAACATTTTGTAATCAACATAATTTATATGAATATGGATTTTGTATAAACAAAGAAGATTTATTTTGTGTTAGTCTATTGATTTAATTAGGGTTAGGTGTAATGTTTTTGGTTACTTTTACATTTTCCTGTTTTTCTTTAACTGGTTTATATATTTTAGTTAATCAATTTATCTGTTTGCAACCAGGTTTAAACTGTCTTTTATTAAAAGGTGGTAAAATATCAAAGTTGAAATCCATGTAAAATGTAAAATTATAATGGTTAAAATATTTTGAAATCCTTTTTGTTGTTTTAAACTTATGAAACAAATTGTTTCATAAGTTTAAAAGACCATCTATTGATCATTTTTACAAATATGCTGTTTTATTGTTTAAAGACTTAAAGTCTTTAAACAATAAAACAGCACCTTCGTGTGCACCTTTCAGCAGCACATTTTAGCAGCATGGTGGTGCTGTGATTAACACTGTTGCTTCACAACAACAAAGTCCTTAGTTCGTTTCACCAACATCTGACAAATGGTGGAATCCTGGGGCAAAGACCCTGGTTGGTTTCCATGTTCTCCCGTGTTTGCATGGGTTCTCTCCCGGTACTTGACTTCCTCCCAGAGTCCAAAGATATGCAGTTAGTGGGAATAGGTTCATTAATATTTCTAAATTGCCCATAGGTGAGAATGTAAGTGTGAGTGTGACAGACTGTCGACTTGTCCAGAGTGTACCCTTTTGTCTTCTGCCTTTTGGTAGCTGTGATAGGCTCCAGCTAGAAATGTAAGAACCAAGCACAATAACCTCTATCTACATTTAGAAGCAACGAGTTAAAGGTCAGAATAAAAATTTTAAATGTTACAGAGCTTTGTTGGAGGCTTTGACCACTGGCAGCAGCCTCAGAAGAGCCTCCTCTGAAGCAGAGTATTTCTTCAGGTCAAACACATCCAGATGTTTTTCTGATGACAGTAAGATGAAGACCAGAGCTGACCACTGAGTAGGAAACAGTTTATATCTAGAGAGACGTCCTGATCTCAGGTACTCTTGGATCTCCTCCACTAGAGAACGATCATTCAGTTCATTCAGACAGTGGAACAGATTGATGTTTTTCTCTGAAGACAGAGTCTCACTGAGCTTCTTCTTGATGTACTGGACTGCTTCCTGATTGGTCTGTGAGCTACTTCCTGTCTGTGTCAGCAGACCTCGCAGGAAAATCTGATTGGTCTGCAGTGAAAGACCCAGGAGGAAGCGGAGGAACAAGTCCAGGTGTCCATTTGGACTCTGTAAGGCCTTGTCCACAGCACTCTGGTAGAAGTGAGTCACTGAAGATTCTGTGGTTTCAGACCTCTGGGAGGTCGTTTGTTGTTCTTCCAGCAGATTGAGTCCAGAGTTGATGAAGGTCAGATGGGCATGAAGAGCAGCCAGAAACTCCTGAACACTCAGATGGATGAAGCAGAACACCTTGTCCTGGTACAGTCCTCTCTCCTCTTTAAAGATCTGTGTGAACACTCCTGAGTACACTGAGGCTGCTCTGATATCGATGCCACACTCTGTCAGGTCTGATTCATAGAAGATCAGGTTTCCTTTCTGCAGCTGATCAAAAGCCAGTTTTCCCAGAGACTCAATCATCTTCCTGCTTTCTGAACTCCAGTGTGGATCTGTCTCAGCTCCTCCGTCATACTTGAACTTCTTCACTTTGGCCTGAACCACCAGGAAGTGGATGTACATCTCAGTCAGGGTCTTGGGCAGCTGTCCTCCCTCTCTGGTTTTCAGCTCATCCTCCAGAACTGTAGCAGTGATCCAGCAGAAGACTGGGATGTGGCACATGATGTGGAGGCTCCGTGATGTCTTGATGTGGGAAATGATCCTGCTGGCCTTCTCCTCATCTCTGAATTTTTTCTTGATGTACTCCTCCTTCTGAGGGTCAGTGAACCCTCTGATCTCTGTCACCATGTCAACACAGTTAGGGGGGATTTGATTGGCTGCTGCAGGTCGTGTGGTTATCCAGAAGCGAGCAGAGGGAAGCAGTTTCCCCCTGATGAGGTTTATCAGCAGTACGTCCACTGAGGTGGACTTTCTATGGTCAGTTAGGATTGTAGTTTTGTGGAAGTCCAGAGGAAGTCGACACTCATCCAGACCATCAAAGATGAAGACAACCTGGAAGTCTTCAAAGCTGCAGATTCCTGCTTCTTTGGTTTCAGTAAAGAAGTGATGAACAAGTTCCACCAAGCTGAACTTTTCCTCTTTCAGCACATTCAGCTCTCTGAAAGTGAATGGAAATATGAACTGGATGTCCTGGTTGGCTTTGTCTTCAGCCCAGTCCAGGGTGTATTTCTGTGTTAAGACTGTTTTCCCAATGCCAGCCACTCCCTTTGTCAGCACTGTTCTGATTGGTTCATCTCTTCCAGGTGAGGCTTTAAAGATGTCTTCTTGTCTGATTGTTGTTTCTGGTCTGTCTGGTTTCCTGGATGCTGTTTCAATCTGTCTGACCTCATGTTCATCATTGACCCCTGCAGTCCCTCCCTCTGTGATGTAGAGCTCTGTGTAGATCTGATTCAGAAGGGTTGGGTTTCCTGCTTTAGCGATCCCCTCAAACACACACTGGAACTTCTTCCTTAGAGCAGATTTAAGTCTAGGCTGACAATTTTGAAGAGCCTCTGAATAAATAAAAATATATACAATAATAGTAAACACACTTATTTCTTCTCGCTTTTTTCTCTGAGTTTTCCTCAGACTGATGTAGATCTAAAATCATTACAACAAAGACAAAATGTCATGGATTATAACAGCACCATCCTGCTATTAAGGTAAAGAGAAAATGCTTTCAGTCACATTATGACTAAACTGAAAAGCTTCAATTTTAGGGTATCTGCCCGAGGAAAAGGACAAAAGGTACTTTTGTTATCATTCACTGTGAACTCTTGGTTTCTTACTCTTTACATTTTGGTCGGTGGTTCTTTGCACATTTTCTATCTTGGATTTGAATTTTTTTTAAATTTTTTATTCTGACTCTACTACTTTAATCTCTGCCAAAATATGCTATGAGATTAGCTGGTTATGGTACCAGATTAATGTATTTTAAATATTCTTTTATATTTTCACGTTATCATCTCTGTGTGTTTTAATGATTGTACACAGGGCAGGAGGCATGATGATGACTGATATCTAGTAACACCATCTCCCTTACAATGTTTGTGTTTGGTTTCAAATAGGCTTCTGACATTGATGAAAGATGGGCACAAATATCACTATGTGTGCTAAAGATCACTAATGAGGTTCCTGTTTTTCAAATCCTTTGGAATTGGAACAAAAAACTGGGGTGCAGGGCAGGAGAACACCCAACCCCCACTGCAGAGGCCAGGACAGGAAGCCACAGGTACAAGCCTGAGGGAGGGCAACTCCAGGGTAAGCAATAGAGAGAGTAGTGGAAGACTACTTAGGGGGGTGCCAAAGGGCAGCCTCCCTTACTCTATAAACGTGTGTGTGAGGTATGCTCCTCAGATCAGCCTTTAGCATAGGAATGCATAGGATGCAGGGTACTGATCTCCAGATGCATCTGTAAGGAAAATGGGTAATAAAACGATTGTGTAAAACTTGGAAACATCTCTGCATGATCTCTACCAAGACAAAAGAATCGGAGAGACCGGCGCTGTCTCTCAACAGCCTCTTCTCCAAATTTTGGCACTAACTATTATTAAATTGAATTGTCAAGATGTCCCTACTGCTACAACCACGTTTTCAAAAGAGCATGTGAGGAGAATTCAATAATTCACATTAAATTCCAACTCTAAATTAGAAAAGGGAATATACACCTTGTGACTCTCAGAAGAATGGATCAATTTTTCTTGAGGGATTCTAAAGCACTCAAGAAGTCACACAAATGATGCTTACATTTTTAAGGCAATCAATTTTAACAACTAAATAAGACTTCTCAAGTCAATACAGCTAAGAAGTTCCAGTTTGATGAACAGCTGTTTAAAACTAATCTGTGTAGTCTGTTTTAAGTCAAACACATATGTGAAATAATTTCTTCATAGTCCTGCATGACTTTTGGATTTTTTTTATTTGTGAGCAGCACTGTATAACAAATCCAAATGCATGTTGTAGAATGAAATTCTTGCCTTCTGTTTTTGTTATATTGATCTTTGAGGTTTTACACTGTCACATCTCAACAAGCCCTGAAAGAGACCATTCTTACAGAAAAAAAGTGACCTTACCTTGCTGAGCAGATGGATCAGAGTATAAATGCAGTTGAGAGAAAAGAGATTGATCTTTGATCTGAAGATGTCGGATCATTATCCTGGAGGCTTTGTCCCCTTTTTTCCTTACTGTATCGATGAAGCAGCGGGCCTTATCTGCTCTGACAGGGTTCCCTTCCAGTATTGAATCTTTCTCTAATTCATTTAAGACACCATCAGTTACCAGGGCCTCAAGGAGCTGTTTAAGGATTTCTGTTGACACCCTCCAAACAAAGGCTGTTCGCACCCTGACAAGCTCCTCCTCTATAAGAAGAAGAAAGAGACATGAACATGTATCCCACTCAAACTTTGCTGTTTTAAAAGTAGAAACTCTGAATCTTAAAAATCTTCCATCATCTCATATTTAAATACTGAATTTTGAGGTCTGTTGGTTCAAAATTTTTAAAAATGCCAGTTGCTTTCTTTTCCAGGTTTCTTAGACTGGCAGTTCTCATGCAATGGAAATGTGCCAAAGAAGAATTAAGACATTTTGCAACACATTTCAACATGACCCTAAAAACTGTTTGTTTTTGTTTGTTTTTTAAAGACAAGTACAGTGGTCCCTCGCTTATCACGGAAGTTGCTTTCTAAAAATAACCTGCCATAGGTGAAATCCATGAAGTAGCCAGCTTTATTTTTTACAATTATTATAGATGCTTTAAGGCTGTAAAACCCCTCACTACACATTTTATCCACTTTTCTCAGACAGGCATGAACATTTTCACACTTTCCTCTCTTGTTTAAACATAAAGTTCAAACCTTGGTAGAAAAACAAGTCCAGTATTATAGAATTTTCAGGTCCAGAACATGAGAATAGAGCAGCCAGAGAATTCAACATTAAGGAATCAGTGGTACAGAAGTGGAGGAAGCAAGAAGAATGAGTTGAGTAAAGTTTGACTGTTTTGTTTCGCTTATGGTTAGCATCTTTCTCTGCCTTTTTGGTGCTACCGCAAGTGCCTTTAACGGTGCAAAACATTTTATTGACATTGTTGTGTTTGTTAGGGAGAAAACTTACAAACAAAGATACAGAACAGTACTTCACAGTCACGCTGCTAGAGATCAAAGATTTATGTAAATTTGACAAGCTGAACGCATTCTGTACTGTACAGGAGACACGGCACCAGATTGATTGACAATGGTCTACAGCGAATCAGGACGCAGAACACAATGCACTGTAAACAAAACAAAACAAAACAAAGCATGCAAAATTGCACAAAGAAAAATATCTGCAAAACAGTGAGGCTGTGAAAGGTATTTATTATTGTGCAATCTACTGTACAATACAGGGAGTGCAGAATTATTAGGCAAATGAGTATTTTGTCCACATCATCCTCTTCATGCATGTTGTCTTACTCCAAGCTGTATAGGCTCGAAAGCCTACTACCAATTAAGCATATTAGGTGATGTGCATCTCTGTAATGAGAAGGGGTGTGGTCTAATGACATCAACACCCTATATCAGGTGTGCATAATTATTAGGCAACTTCTTTTCCTTTGGCAAAATGGGTCAAAAGAAGGACTTGACAGGCTCAGAAAAGTCAAAAATAGTGAGATATCTTGCAGAGGGATGCAGCAGTCTTAAAATTGCAAAGCTTCTGAAGCGTGATCATCGAACAATCAAGCGTTTCATTCAAAATAGTCAACAGGGTCGCAAGAAGCGTGTGGAAAAACCAAGGCGCAGAATAACTGCCCATGAACTGAGAAAAGTCAAGCGTGCAGCTGCCAAGATGCCACTTGCCACCAGTTTGGCCATATTTCAGAGCTGCAACATCACTGGGTGCCCAAAAGCACAAGGTGTGCAATACTCAGAGACATGGCCAAGGTAAGAAAGGCTGAAAGACGACCACCACTGAACAAGACACACAAGCTGAAACGTCAAGACTGGGCCAAGAAATATCTCAAGACTGATTTTTCTAAGGTTTTATGGACTGATGAAATGAGAGTGAGTCTTGATGGGCCAGATGGATGGGCCCGTGGCTGGATTGGTAAAGGGCAGAGAGCTCCAGTCCGACTCAGACGCCAGCAAGGTGGAGGTGGAGTACTGGTTTGGGCTGGTATCATCAAAGATGAGCTTGTGGGGCCTTTTCGGGTTGAGGATGGAGTCAAGCTCAACTCCCAGTCCTACTGCCAGTTTCTGGAAGACACCTTCTTCAAGCAGTGGTACAGGAAGAAGTCTGCATCCTTCAAGAAAAACATGATTTTCATGCAGGACAATGCTCCATCACACGCGTCCAAGTACTCCACAGCGTGGCTGGCAAGAAAGGGTATAAAAGAAGAAAAACTAATGACATGGCCTCCTTGTTCACCTGATCTGAACCCCATTGAGAACCTGTGGTCCATCATCAAATGTGAGATTTACAAGGAGGAAAACAGTACACCTCTCTGAACAGTGTCTGGGAGGCTGTGGTTGCTGCTGCACGCAATGTTGATGGTGAACAGATCAAAACACTGACAGAATCCATGGATGGCAGGCTTTTGAGTGTCCTTGCAAAGAAAGGTGGCTATATTGGTCGCTGATTTGTTTTTGTTTTGTTTTTGAATGTCAGAAATGTATATTTGTGAATGTGGAGATGTTATATTGGTTTCACTGGTAAAAATAAATAATTGAAATGGGTATATATTTGTTTTTTGTTAAGTTGCCTAATAATTATGCACAGTAATAGTCACCTGCACACACAGATATCCCCCTAAAATAGCTCAAACTAAAAACTACTTCCAAAAACATTCAGCTTTGATATTAATGAGTTTTTTGGGTTCATTGAGAACATGGTTGTTGTTCAATAATAAAATTATTCCTCAAAAATACAACTTGCCTAATAATTCTGCACTCCCTGTATAAAGTGCTTTGAGGCGACGTTTGTTGTGATTTGGCGCTATATAAATAAAATTGAATTGAAATTGAATTGAATTTAGCAAAGGACCACTATATATACATAACGATGTGTAAATGCTTTGGCAATTTTTCCAAAAAACATTACAAAAAGGGAAAGGAATCTACCTAATATCTAGAGATGTCATCGCACAAACCACTGGTCTCCTACCTGCTGATGAAGTTGCTTTGATTAGTGGTTCTTCTACAGGTTCTTTCATCATCTTTCTATAAAAACATGAGAAGATGATTTCACCAGAAGAAACAGTGAACACAGCCTATGTGACACCGTGACACATTGCCGTGAAAAAAGTTTGAAAGACTAGTCTAAAGATAGTTAAAAGTTAAGAAACAAGGATGGTGTTTTAGAGCTACTTGGAAAGGCTGCCGTCACTCCAGCGCCATCTTGCATCTTTTAGACAGTTGGGTGGATAAACTTTATGAATATACCTGCACTCACACACACAGGCGTATAAACAGGTACTCACAGACGCACACTATCTTGGTCAGCTGCTACCTCTAAAAATGTCAAGTATCATTAATACTGTGTGTGGCTCAGTAACATTTAATAATTATTATTTAATGTCACTCATGCTTATTCTGGTTGTTGCTGTGGTTTCCCTGTTTTGATGTTATTGGGGGTCTTTTTCTGTTGTTGTTTTTTTCAGCGGGTGATGAAGAACATTTTCTTTTCTTCCTCTAGCCCGCTTCTTTGATATTTTTCTGTGCCCTTCTGTTAAATATCTCCCCAACTTGTCTCTCTTTTTTTCTTTTCCGTCCCACTTTGTTGTCCATTGTGATTTTAATAACTCAAAATAAAACAATCCAAGCAAAAGCCATAATGGTCTACTTGGGAAAATAAATCGCACTTATTTTTTTTAACCTTCAGACAAGATTTCTGATTACTACACTGCCAGACAGTACAGGAAAAAAAAATAAAACAATAAGCATCTGAAGAATTACATGCTTTAACCAAACACATCAACAAACTGGATCGAACAATCAATCTCACCAGATGGACATAAAAGAAAATAAGTTATTATTCCTGGACTGCACTATGCTCATTAAAGCCTGAATGCCAAAGAAAACAACACACACAGACTAGTAACTACTCTTTGACTCTCACCACGCACTGGCATAAAGGAAAGAAAAGAAACGAAACAAGAGAGCACAGAAAATACTTATATAAACTGCACCTTCATTAAGTCAATACAGACACGGAAAAGAGACATCCCTTGTATTAGTTAGGTGATGTTAATGCTAGTTTATCCAGGGACATTTAGTTAAAACTGATTTTCTAAACCCTCTTATGATAACGATGAAAATCTGCACTTGAATCATATATTGATTATTTGATTTTAATCTACAGTGGTGATATACAGATGCAAAACTACAAAAACTGTTTATTTGTCCAGCAAATACATGTTACCACAGACACCTATAACAGAGTCCACAGACCCATGGCCACACATTTCAACCCCCACCCATGCCTTCACTCATGTGACCCAAGGTCATGGGACTCAAGGTCAACGACTCTAAGTACCACCTCAAAACCAACAACCCCACTGCAGGTTAAACACCAGGGTTTTCTCGTCAGTTAGCTTTACAGATTGCTTTTTAAAAATGTAATTTAATTTCATGTTTCTAAACAACAAAGTGTATTTTAAGTTCTTTAAACAGACAGTTTAGATACGATCAAGGGAATGACGTGTCTGCAGCTTATATAGAACAACAAATAGTTAAGACAGTCATCAAGAATTCATGTTACTAAGAGCTCACCTTTCTGTAGCAGAAAACTGTTTTCCTTTAAAATGATTTAAACATTCTTCTGACCAGTCACTCTTTAAGGACACAGTCCTGGGTTCAGGTCCAGGTCTCTGATGGATCCTAAAAAAGTTCAGCTCTTCAGTAAAAAAACCTCATCACACATAAAGTGAAAATTTTAGATACTTTAACAATGACATGAACTTACTTTTTATCCAATGTATTTTTTCGTCCTAAATCACGAAAGAAATTCTTCATCCGTTTGCTCTTAGATGAAACAGTGGGTGGAGGTCCAGGCTGGTTCCTGTGAATAATGATGGAGCAGTGATGTGAGTGCTGAGCTGTGACATGGAGAAGAGTCATGGACAGTTAGAGATGGTCATCTCACCTCTGAGCTTTGGTCTGGCTCTCATGTTCCCCACACAGAGTGCTTTTAGAGGAGGGACTCCTCCTCTCTGTCCTCACACTGATCCATGCTGCTCAATTCACATCAGCTCACACACACTTTCTACCTTCACCTGCAGAGGAAACACAAATCATTCATGTGCACATCAACTGAAATCCTCCTTTTCATCATGTGTGCTGTCCAAATATCAGCTGCTTCTTTCCTGCTTCATCTCAGTGTCAGCTGAGAGAATGACAAACCCACTATGTATCAACATTTGATGGATGATGACACAGAAATGAGAAATGATATTGACTTAAATCTGTCCTAATGATAATGCGCTTTGATGAGTTTTGATGAGTTGTGACTGTGTGAGGTGTTACTATGATGTTGAAACACTGGGGCTCAGCCCAGCCCTGAAATCTTTGCTATTTTCTTTTTGCTAACAGCTCTTTAAAGTTTTTGAGTGAATTTAACAGTAAAGTGAATGTAAATGTGAGACACTGTGTGCTCACAGCTAAAGGCTGGAGTCAGCTGTGTTAGAGCATCTTTCACACAATGATTCTTTAATAAACACTCAGAGCTCCATGTTGATGAAGCAGTTGCACATGATGCTAAACAATGTTCTGTGTAAAGCTCATGATCTGGATGATTGATCGATAATGGATTACTTGTACATGTGTAATGTGTAAGGGCTAATGTCTCACGAGAACACCTTTACTGTTTCTACCCATAGTAAATGCCACTGTTTTATTCAGAAAAAAACATTGCGTGTATTTTTTTAATCATAATTCTGGCCTATTAACACAATTTAAAAACTGGTATATAGTTTGAAGTCCTCACTTTCGAATGGAGACTCTGGGTTGCTGCATCTTGTTGCTTTGTCTTAAACTGGTCATGGGACTTTGACTCTGCCACTTAATTAACCCACTGGGGTTGAGGGATGCGACCCCAGTGGGTTAATGAAGTGGCAGAGGATGGTGAAGGTACTACAGCAGAAGTTAACCATGGTGATAGACTGGATAAACTGACAGATCTGGTGAAATAATTGATTCAGTCTCAAGCAACAAGAGCTGGACAAAGAATCAGGAACACAGATGAAGACATAAGGACAGTTTATGAGGAGTTGCGTCAAGTGCAAACCCCTGAACTAGACCTGAGGTGCAGGGTTGATACATGCATGTTATTCTCAGGATTCATTTTTCAAAGAGCAGAGAGACAGCTTAAAGGTCAAAAAGCAGATAAAGAGAAGACGACGAACCTTGGCCTAATTTTAGATCTGTGCTAGGCTCAACAGGTTCTTTTTCCAGACCACTGTCTCATCAATCAGGATATAGGTCTACTATCTCTAGCAGCCACTCAGTCAAAAGAATAGAGGCTGTAGCTGAAGCTGCTGCAACTCAGAAGGTCTTGGCAGTGTTGGAGGAGCAAGAAAGGGAAGAAACAGAACTTCAAATGTTCGAGGCTGAGAACCTAGCCAGACAGCAAGAAATCGAACACACACATAGAAAACTTGCACGTCAGAAGAAGTAAAGAAGCTCAATGCTGCTAGAGCTCGAGTGAGGGTCTATGATGAAGCTAAAGAAAACATAGAAGCAACTGATTTGTTGTATGGTATTGAAATACCACCAGAGCTTCAAGTCACAACCCATTCTCTCAATGCATCAAATCCCCTATTCATTCCTTAATCCCTAGTGGTTACAAGTCAAGCTCCTTGTTCACAACAGTTACCTCAGTTTTAGAAGAATAGCTCAGATCTGGTTAATATGCTAGTAGAAGCTATGAGTGCAACACGGCTCCCAACATCAGGGCCTGCAGTGTTTACAGGAGAACTCTTGAAATTTAAAGACTGGCAATTATACTTTGAAACATTAACAGAAAGAAAAAACATTCCAGAGACTGAAAAACGATATTACCTAAGAAAGTACTTAGATAGCACAGCAAAGAAAGCCATGGAAGTATTTCTTCTACTGGGCAGAGAAGCAACATATGACTTAGCCTGGAAGCTTTTATAGAACGTTTCGGAGACCCATTGTTAATTGGGACAAGCTGCATGCATGGCCAAAGATATATTCTAAAGATGCTCGCGAGCTATGAGAATGTGCAGACTTTCTCAAGAGCTGTGAGGCTGCGATCCCCCACGTTAAGATTCTGGAGGTCTTGAATGACTGCACTGAAAGTCAAAGGATTCTGTTTAACTTTCCATTTTGGTTGGTTTCCAGCTAGAATTGTAAAGTGATGGAAGTCAAACAAGTGAAGGCTGAGTACCCACCATTCAAGGTGTTTTGTTGACTTCCTATGAAAGGAAGCAAATCTTGTTTGTAATCCCATTTCCTCAATACAAGCACTCAAGAGTGTTGAAAGTGAGAAACCAAGGCATCCATGAATCCAAATAGTTCAAGCAAAGACTCTGACCACAAGCACAACGCAAAGCAGTATTCCATCATGTGTTTCTGCAAAAGGATAGGATACATCCTAGACAAATGCCGAACTGTTCAGGATCGTGTTACTTTTGAACACACACAGAAGCTTTGCTTTGGATGTTTGAAGACTGGTCATCACTCAAGAAAATGTGATAACAAAAGAACATGTGAGAAATGCCAAAGGAGACATCTGACATGTTTGCATGATAACAAGTTCAAAGACTGTCAAAAGCCAATGCACCAAAATGGAGGTAACA
The DNA here is from genome assembly GCF_013358895.1 of Oreochromis aureus. NCBI lineage: Eukaryota > Metazoa > Chordata > Actinopteri > Cichliformes > Cichlidae > Oreochromis > Oreochromis aureus. Next base: position 134,222,291 of record NC_052944.1, on the reverse strand, counting down.
TCTCAAAGGACAAGGCAGACACCACAGAAAGGGCTGCAACAGCAACTTCCAACAGAGTCATCCAAGAGGGTGTAAGCACACAAACATCCTCTTTCTTGCCAGTCTGAGTATCATCTACTAAGCAGTCAGATCAAGAACCGCTAGTTTATGCACTCTCAGACACGCAGAGCGATACAACCTTCATACTAGACGAAGTAGCCCAAGACTTCAAAAAAAACCCAAAAAGAATATCAGTCTGCGGATATCCACAATGTCTGCCTAGTCAAAGGTTGTACCATGTCAGAAACTGTCAGGTCTACAATTGAGGGGATCAAACTCAAAGAAAAGGATTCCACTACCACCTGTTTTTGTCACAATCTGCGGGTGCAGACCGCATGGAGGGTGTTTGGATGACCTAGGTGCGGACACAGACGAAGGAGGCAAAACTTTTACTGAACTCAAAGCAAGCCTTTATTAGGGCCGGTAAAAAGTAAAGCAAAAATATCCAAACATAAACTATGGCAATGACCTAAACAAAGATCCTAAACTGGGAAACAACTAAAGACTAAGAATTACTAAGACTGTGACTTTGAACTATAACTATGAGCTATGAACACAACATGAAAAGGCAAAGAACGGAATTCTGGACTGGTACATGAAAGACTATGTGACATGATCATGGGTCATGTTGACCCAGCATTCTTAGTTTTCGTGTGTTTTTGTATTTTGTTCTTTATCTATGCCATGGTTCCTAGATTGTTCTGTTAAGATGTTGCTTCTTTGATTTCCCCTTGTGACTTTACCCCCTGTGTGCCCCTCTGTGTATCTATGAGTCCTCGTTTCCCCTCCTTGTGTTTTATTGCATGTTTTCCCCAGCCCGCTATGTCTGTGCTCTCCCCGTGCTTTCTCTCTCCCTGTGGTCTGCCTCTGTGTGCTTCCTGTTTTACTATGATAGTCTCCCGTCAGTGTGTGTCAGTGTTGTGTTTGCTCCTGCCGTGTCTCATTATGGTTATCAGTGTCACCTGTGTTCCCCGTGTGCTCCCACTTCCCTCATTAACCCTCTGTGTATTTATGTCCACTTCTCCCTCAGTTCAGTGTCGTGTCATCAATGTCTCTTCCCTGAACCTGTGTGCCTTTCTCTGTGTTCCCTCGGTCCTCAGTTTAGCATTCCCAGTTTAGTTCTGTTTCTTTGTAAAGCCTGCAATAAAGCAGAGATTTTGAGTTCAGCTTTTGTCTCTGTGAGTTTTGCATTTGGGTCCTCATCTGCCTGCACACAGCTAGTTCATGACACTATGAAAACATGACAGGAGCAGATAATTCTCCAGAGTCTGGAGAACTACGAATCATAACGTGTAGCTTAAGTGACAGGGATGGTAACAGATGACGCGACAGTGAACAACTGGAAACAGACTAAATACACAGGGGGAAACACATGAGGAAACAGCTTACACAAATGCATATAATGACACAACGGGAAATGTATACTAAGCACACAACATGAAACAAAACTTTCAAAATAAACAGGAAACAGGAGAGGACGCAGACATGATATGAGCTAGGCAAACATTAACCACACAGACATGAAACATGACAGCTTAAGACATGAACTAACAAGATAAACTAAACACAGAAGGTGTTTAGTTTAGTTGGTCTAAAGTGACCAAATAAACAGAACTAAAGACTAAGCAAATTAGGAGCTTAAGATAACTAGATGAATCTAACAAAATAATGTCATGCTACAAAGAACCTCAATCCTATCCAAATAATAGAAGCCACAAGAACTAAACATATCTTCAGTAAAAACACAACTCAACAATACAAAAAATAAACGCAAAATGCTGGTTCACAGACCCAGCCTGTGGCAGTTTTCACACAACAGTTTATCCCAGTAAACAGGCTCCACCAGACCTTCCAAAGTGTGGGGGCCCGCCCCTAGGGGGGCGCAGAGCCATTGCAGGGGGACGCGGTATGAAAAAAAAGGGGGACAAAACGCTTGGACACTGCTAGCACGGGCGTCCACAGAAACGCATAAAGCAGGAGATGAAGCATAGCCTAATATGTTTCCAAACCAACTTCATTCTAAGCCAGAGACTAGAAAATATGGTGAAGCATATCTTCCCTTTGGTTTCACCTGCACAAGTGCTGAGGTAGGTCTCCCCTGCAGAATTGGTTTTTACCTGTGTCGGGAGCACGTGGTGGGCTGTTCAAATCACGGACAAACAGTATCCCACGGGTGTTTATGTTTTTAAACCAATTTTGCACATTTTTTGAAAAATGCATTGATAGCAATGTTGAATATTATTACACATGAAAAAAATAACTAAAATAATCACACCCGAACGCCTCTGCCTTTCTAAATGTAGGGACAGTAACTGGGTGTTTGTATGTAAGCGTGTAAAACCTGAAGATAGTCAGATTAACAGTAACAGTATTTTGTCTCTATCTGCCATTCTGCAAATTCATCTCACGTAAACAATAACGTGGCGCACAGCGTGTCGTGAAAAAAGGCACATACCTTTGACGTTGCGTGATTTAACTCTGTAATCCTCGTCCACACGTAAGCGGGAAAAAGGACTTTAAAAAATCTCCTTTTTCGGTGATTCAAAACGCCGTTTAGGTGTGGACAAAACAGCTGCGTTTTCAAAAATACCCGTGTACACTGAAAAAAAGGCCATGTTGGATTTACTTGATTCAATAGTGGACATTGGTTGCACACAAATGTTTTTCTTTGGCAGAAACTTAAACAACTGAGTTAAATCAACACAACTTATTCATAGTCAATAAACCTGTGCATTTTGTGTTCATAAAACGCGATTGAAACATGTTTAGATTAAGTAAATTGAGCTCTTGGAATATTTTAATCCTTCACAATTTTGTCATTTTATTTCAACACTATTCAATAGCTTTTACCCCAATACTACTTGATCACTTAAATACTACATGTTGTCTTCATATTACATAATTTTCAACAAAGTCTAGAGTCTGGTTAACATAAAAGTAGAATGGATCTACAACAACTACCATCCTCCTATCTTTATCCTGGTTGCAGGGGCGCTGGGTTACTAGGCAGGGTACACACTGGACAGCTCACCAGTCAATCACATAGAGACAAACAACCATTTGCATTCACAGTGAATTCCGAATCACCAATCAACCTAAGCTAAATCTAATAACTGCATGACTTTTAACTGTGGGAGGACACCAGAATACCCAGGGAGAAACCAGTGCAAACTAGCCATATTGTGGATTTGAACTCAGGACTTTCTTACTGTGAGACAACAGTGCTAACCACCATGTCACCAATCCAGGGTTGACAAAAGTAGGAAAGCTATGATTTCAAGGCTTGATGCAGAATTTTCTGTACGTTTTTGTCCTTGACAGGTTAAACCACAATAAAAAGCAATAGCATACACGTTGTGTGTGTGTAGTTGTCTGCCTCTTATAACTCTAGTGATTTTCCTGCAGTTTGAAATCTCAGGTGATCTTGTAAATTTCACGAGTCCAGCAATTAACCACTCCTACAAGATTGTATCATGTCATCTCAACAAGAACAAATTAAGTTGTTGAATTCCGTACAGATCCTACATGATTTAATTACGTTCAAGATAGAAAGAAGAAAATTTAGTGTTCAATTTAGAAGTTAGACTTTTTTAATGTAAAAACCACCCAATTTACTTCTTTCGGTATACCAAAAAAAGTAGAGGCGGCTGTACGACTTGACTCAAACCACGATCCAAAGCGTGCGAGACTGAAATCCCGTGTAGTGTCGCGAGATTTAACATTGCTATATCATTGACTTACTTCACTCGAACATATGTCCACTTGAATCTACCCGCTCTGCATATTATGTATTTTCTACACTATATAGTTACACTTAACTTTAAACCATGAGGCAATACACGCAAGATGCTTACATAAATCCAAAAGCTGGCCAATCCCTTTTTTTCAGTGTAGGTGCGGATGTAGCATGAAAGAGTTAGTAGTTTATTTTTACTACTACCTGTAATTTATTGCAGATTACTTGTATTTGCTTAATTGTTTGCTTAATTGTGTGGTTGGAGGATGTGTTTGTGCGTGTGCGTGCGAACATTTGTGCGAACATTTTTCTTGTAAAACAAAGGAGGGCCTAGCAAAAAAAGTTTGGGAACCACTGGATTACACATTCCAACCTCTGAAATGGCAACATCTAGAGCAACTGTCAGAAAAGATTCCACCACAATTGGATTGCGAAGTAGGCCTTTCAAGTAGGCTTGTCAACGAGCCCTTCACCCAACAGAGAACCTGTCTGGTGATGAGAATCATCCATATGCATAGCGAACTAATCTCGGTTGGACCATTGTTGGTTTATCACATTCAGCAAGTGATGACAACGAACCAATGTTATTAAAAGGTGCCACAGTTTGAACCAGATAACCGACTGGCATGCTACATGCTATGCTACACGGTGTCTACCATCCATACAAACCCGGCAAGATCCGTGTGGTTTTTGACTGTTCTGCACGCTACCAAGAAACCTCTCTAAATGACCATCTTTTGACAGGTCCAGACCTGACTAACACAGTAGCTTACGTGTTTTGTCAATTTAGAAACAGTCCAATGGCCTTAATGTGTGACATAAAAAAATGTTGCAAGGGAACATCAAGACTATCTCAGGTTCCTCTGGTGGGATGGAGGTGATTTGGAGTATTTTATACACACACACACACACACACACACATATATATATATATTTGTACATAAGGTCAAAGTAAGGAAATGACGTGATGCTGCTGTGAGTGACGTCACAGACTAGCAGCATTTAGGCTACGTTCACACTGCAGGTCTTAATGCTCAATTCCGATTTTTTTATCAAATCCTATTTTTTTGTCTGCTTGTTCACAGTACAAATAAAATGTGACAGCAAATGCGCTCTAGTGTGAACCCTCAAAGCGGCCCGCATGCGCAAAAGAAGATGTCACACACAACGCGCTCTGTTTAGACCCAGAGCAAACAGTACTGTTTGACTGATTAATATTAATTAATATAAAGACTTGTTTCGGACTTTGTTTCCCAATTTTGCTTTAAGTTATAAAGTTATTTTGTTTTTTACATATGGCCTAATAATGATCCTTATTGCTGTTTTAGAGAGGAGCAGTGCTTCATATACAGTATAAATAGAATGTTCACGTTTCTCCAATGTTGTCTTCCCAACAGTTTCACTAACATCTACACCGGATGGCAAGGAAGCCTTTGCGATGTCTAATCGGGCGCTTCTCCGGCGCTGATAATTGGCGTCTGACTTGTGTCAGTGACGTAAAAGATGGATTTGATGTGACTTGACCATTCAAACAGCAGTTGCTTTCTGAAACATCAGATTTGAAAATATCGGATTTGTGCCGTTCACACTGTCATACCATGATCGGATATGAGTTGCATAGGGTCAAAAAAGTCGGATTTGATCCACTTTCGTCTGCAGTGTGAACGTAGCCTTAGTTACTCAGCATTACATTTAATCCTTATTATCTGCTCCTCTCACTTCACTTTACCTCTGACAACAAGAAAATTTAGCCAACAACTTCCTTATTTTGAAATAAGGAAGAGGCATCAACGCGGTCACCTATACTGTCCTCCAGCAGGACAGTATAGGTGAATAGTAGACTTAAAGTACACTAAGTCAAAGACAGAAACCTTACTTAAACACCAAATATTCACCAGCTGTACCTCCTGATCCAGGATTCAAAGACGATCAGCAGAGTTAACATGTTGGAGAATTGGGCTTTCCAGTTCTTTCAAACACAGCTGTACTCAGAGAAACAGATGCAGAGACAGAGAAACATCATTTGACTGAAGAAGAGTTCAGCTCTCTTCTTCAAACTCTGTAGAGACACAAGAGACAGGAGCATCAAGGGATGCTTTGAATGACCATGTTCCTGTTAAATACAGTTACAGTTTTAACAGGATGTTTTACTGAAACTGTTTGAAAACATATCTTTGTTATTGTTACTGCTACCTTATATGTACTTGTTGAATTTAAGGAATATTTTGGAAGAATCAGTTACATAGAAGCTTTTTCCGTATTGTGTGTTGTAGAATGTAACAGCTGAACTTTTTATTTGGGTCCTAACAAGTTGCACAGGAAGTCAGAATCAGGCCAATCAGATCTAAACCTACAAACCCACAGAGCCAAGAGCAAACCTTTCTCTGCGTTTCTGCCTGTGTTAGAAGAGGATGTGGTTTCACCGAATATGTACACTTCCTGTGATCATAGTCCTGCAAATGTTTGTCCAACTTACGGGCCCATACAGGTGTTAAACAACAGAAAATGTGGTTGCTAAGCTGTTGCTAGTTGTGCTGATGTCACACAGACCAGGATGAGGTGGAGAATAAAACAGAGAAACCTCAGACTGTTCTCTTCTTCCTGCTCAGGTCAAAGTTTATCTTCTTGTTCATGTAACACCTGAGAGATTTGATGTTTTCACTTCTGATCTTTCAAAGATTAGCTTTTTTTGCTCGAGTGGAAGAAAACTAAAGTGGTTCCTTCTGAGCTCCTGAAATTACATCTTGTCTTCTGTTTGTGTTCTGGTACTTTCTCAGCTCCAGGGGCTCACCTAGGGGGAGGGGTGAAGGTGCCCCCATGTCTCTAACATCCTCTCAGTGTTGGGATGGTGAATGAAGGAGTTTTGTGCAGTTCCAGCAGAGACACTAAAACACAGCAGTGATTGTGTCTAAAAAGACACACATGAACTAAATACAGTGAAGCTGCTGTTTGCTGAGTGTAATCAAATGTCTGAGGGAGCTCACTGCATAAGAACATTTACATCTTTCCTCTTTTATTTCACTGTGAAGGCTGAACCCTCTCTGAAATCAGCAGCATCATTTCAGCAAGAGGTTTACAGTCAAACATTTCTAACAGGAAGTGATCAGAAGTCTTCAAAAGTCTTTGAACCCTGAAATGCTGAGAGCAAATCTGCTGTTCCAGCCCAGCTGCTGATCATAGTTTCCAGCTGCACATTCATCACATCAGAGAAACAATCATTGTATAACTGGATTTCATTCTAGATGTAGTTTAGCTGCAAAATCAACTTTTAGACAACTGAAAACCATTGGAAAGAATTTTTACATTGCATCGTTTTTAAAACTGGCACTGGGGTTGGCTGGGTCTCGGGCGGGTTGTCTGCTTCCTTCTGGATCACTCCTAATTACGGGAGGGCACCTGTCCATCCACACTTCAGAGGGTGGGCTAGAGGTGGATGAGTATCTGTGAAGTTTCGGTAAGTGTAGCCAGGCTCAGGGGTTTGTGATGACTTCCCCCCCCCCCATCCCAGTCTTTTTCTCAGCTTTCTGCTTATTTTTTGTTCTTTACCCCCTGTATGCTCCGGCATAGTCTCCACTACATAATGACATTTTTAAAAAGTAAATAAATCAAACAGAAACATTAGCAAGAGGATCCTATAGAGTGTCCATGGTGCTTCTCTTGGGAGAGTAAATACAGGGAGTGCAGAATTATTAGGCAAGTTGTATTTTTGGGGAATAATTTTATTATTGAACAACAACCATGTTCTCAATGAACCCAAAAAACTCATTAATATCAAAGCTGAATGTTTTTGGAAGTAGTTTTTAGTTTGTTTGTAGTTTTAGCTATTTTAGGGGATATCTGTGTGTGCAGGTGACTATTACTGTGCATAATTATTAGGCAACTTAACAAAAACAAATATATACCCATTTCAATTATTTATTTTTACCAGTGAAACTAATATAACATCTCCACATTCACAAATATACATTTCTGACATTCAAAAACAAAACAAAAACAAATCAGCGACCAATATAGCCACCTTTCTTTGCAAGGACACTCAAAAGCCTGCCATCCATGGATTCTGTCAGTGTTTTGATCTGTTCACCATCAACATTGCGTGCAGCAGCAACCACAGCCTCCCAGACACTGTTCAGAGAGGTGTACTGTTTTCCCTCCTTGTAAATCTCACATTTGATGATGGACCACAGGTTCTCAATGGGGTTCAGATCAGGTGAACAAGGAGGCCATGTCATTAGTTTTTCTTCTTTTATACTCTTTCTTGCCAGCCACGCTGTGGAGTACTTGGATGCGTGTGATGGAGCATTGTCCTGCATGAAAATCATGTTTTTCTTGAAGGATGCAGACTTCTTCCTGTACCACTGCTTGAAGAAGGTGTCTTCCAGAAACTGGCAGTAGGACTGGGAGTTGAGCTTGACTCCATCCTCAACCCGAAAAGGCCCCACAAGCTCATCTTTGATGATACCAGCCCAAACCAGTACTCGACCTCCACCTTGCTGGCGTCTGAGTCGGACTGGAGCTCTCTGCCCTTTACCAATCCAGCCACGGGCCCATCCATCTGGCCCATCAAGACTCACTCTCATTTCATCAGTCCATAAAACCTTAGAAAAATCAGTCTTGAGATATTTCTTGGCCCAGTCTTGACGTTTCAGCTTGTGTGTCTTGTTCAGTGGTGGTCGTCTTTCAGCCTTTCTTACCTTGGCCATGTCTCTGAGTATTGCACACCTTGTGCTTTTGGGCACTCTAGTGATGTTGCAGCTCTGAAATATGGCCAAACTGGTGGCAAGTGGCATCTTGGCAGCTGCACGCTTGACTTTTCTCAGTTCATGGGCAGTTATTTTGCGCCTTGGTTTTTCCACACGCTTCTTGCGACCCTGTTGACTATTTTGAATGAAACGCTTGATTGTTCGATGATCACGCTTCAGAAGCTTTGCAATTTTAAGACTGCTGCATCCCTCTGCAAGATATCTCACTATTTTTGACTTTTCTGAGCCTGTCAAGTCCTTCTTTTGACCTATTTTGCCAAAGGAAAAGAAGTTGCCTAATAATTATGCACACCTGATATAGGGTGTTGATGTCATTAGACCACACCCCTTCTCATTACAGAGATGCACATCACCTAATATGCTTAATTGGTAGTAGGCTTTCCAGCCTATACAGCTTGGAGTAAGACAACATGCATGAAGAGGATGATGTGGACAAAATACTCATTTGCCTAATAATTCTGCACTCCCTGTATATCTGGCACTACAAAGCATCCTGACCATAATTCTTATTGCTAATACTGCTGAATAGCACAGGTTTAAAAAAAATTGTTACCTTCAAACATTCAAACATCTGGAAAATGTCCCACATTCTGAACCACAAACTCCATAATGTACTGAAAACACCAGTGTGTGAATGTGAGAGTGAATGAATAGTGGAATTGTACAGCGCTTTGGGTGCCTAGAAAAGCGCCATATAAATGCAATCCATAATTATTATTAACTAAACAGTTATTTTTCTACAGATCATCAGGAAATTATTTACATTTTTTTGCTTCAAACTACAAACACCAGGACAATAAACATTTCTATAAACAGCAGCTGAAACTTCCAGAAACTAAAGACAAAACACTCAGCTCGATGCTTCAACAATGAGATTAACTATGAACCTGCTGTTTATAGCCATCTTTTATACACAGGCTGAAGATAGTCTAGAGTGGAAATGATCATTTACACCTGCTTAGAGAGATTTAATGTTAAAACACACATTCTCACAATCACTTAAAGGAGGAAGAGTGTTTAATGGTTGGTCCAATGCTCTGGTCATTGGTCCAGCTGTGAGTCCATTACCATGAACTATGGAGCAGCAGATTTGTGCTGTTTGTGCTGGAGCTAAGCTGCACACAGCTGATGTTAGCCAAGAAAACATTACACACTGAAAAACATTACCTTCATATGGAGCTTCACTCAGAAATGATCATCATCAGTCACGAACACAAAGTCAAGGAAGGTGAAAGCAAACTTTGAGCAGGACGGAAAGAACACGAGAGGCATCCACAGACCAACATCACAGCAGTGGTGTGTGGTGACTTCTAGACAAAGGCAAGCAGTGAAGATACCAACCCCACCCCCAACACACACCAAACAAAAATCTACCACTGCTGAGTAATTTAACAAGATAAACTGGATCCAGTTAATGCTTATGCCCTCATTTTTGTACACTTATTTCAATTTTTCTTTTTTAATTTGGTGATCACTTTGGCTGTGTTATAGCTTGTGGCATGGAATTTTGCAGAAAATTTTCTTTTCAGTCTTTTTTTTAAAAATGTAATGTTTTTTACTCTTACATGTCATCCATACTCTGTTGATGCATTTTGCATGCTTTCGACACCTTTATGGGCAAAAATGTACATACAGAAAATCTTACTCTTGAAAGAGACTCACTGAAATGTCATATTAGCTGAAGCAGCCTTTAGCTACTCTGATATGTGCTGTGTGCTTGCAAGTTTAGGTCTGTTCAGTATATCTCATCAAGTGCTTCTCAAAAGGGACTCATAACTGGGCGAGCAAGGGGACGAGCCTGCCCAAATGGTGGCCGAGCTGGCAGCCACACAGCGGGAGCAGGTGGCGGTGTCACACCGCCAACAGGGAGACCCCCAGGACAAGGAGAATTTGACCTCTCTGATCCAGTCCTGACTGACACTGCTGCCACCCTCGCCAGCGTTCCTCAGTGGCGTGAGAGTGGCTGAGGTCTAGACCGCTCCAGGACCCATGTCGGCCCCTAGGTTGCGACCAGCCACGATGCAGCCTGCGACCCAACTCCTTGGGTGGTAGCAGCTGGTGCCCGGCAGGGGCCTTCACCTGTTCCGGTTCCCTGGAGAAGGGCCGCGGAGCAGCCACTGTGTCCTCACTGCAAATTCCTTGTAGCTTGACAAGATTTATTGTCTTAAATTTAGCCAGATTATCTTGTCCATCTTGTTTTAAACATTACAAGCTAGTTTCCAGTCTCATGTGTTAGATGATTAAACTTGTTTCAAGTATATATTACTTTTTTTTCTTATTTAGTCTGTATATCTAAAAATGAACCATTTTACATTTATTTCAAGCAAAAGTAGCTTTTAGATAGAGTGTAAAACAAAAATTATCTCAAAATAAGAAACATTCACCTTTTTCCTTGAAATAAGAAAGTCACTCATTGGAAGGTATTTATTTCAGGTTTTTAAAGAAAGGACATCTTCAAGGTTATATTTTGTCATAACATAGACACTGTTTCTGAAATTGACTGGGTAATATGACGTAAAATCAAGTAGATTTTCAACATCAGTCAGTTCAGTTGCTTGGGCAAGGTTGGGAATTGCAATTTCATAGGCAAGAAAGTCTTTGTTGAAACCCAAGGTTTCATACACCTGGTATTCAAAACAATAAAGTACACTATTAACAATAAAAATGTTTTTTACAAGTCCAAAGATAGGGTTTAAACCATTTGCTGAAATGAGTATAAGAGACCTGTCACAGATGTATTTGTTTCCATGTAAAATAAGCCACTTTACTCTAACGGCATGATGTATAGCATCTTCAATCCCCAAAAATCTACAACCTTTGATTGCAAATGGTCCATATTAGCAACCTCTGATATAGGACCTAGTTCTTTCTCATTTACAAATATCGGATGCTCAGTTCCTGCTTCACTTTGGCAACACTCCAGCAGCTGATTGTGGTTTACAAGAGACTTGCACACATTCTTAAAGTTTAATTTGGATGACCATTGTTTAAAAAAACTGTGTTTAGACTCGAATCTCATGCACATATGACGTATTACAGGTCCCAGGGCAATAATTTGAGAGGGAAGATGCAGCATGTAATGTTGCTTTGGGATTACATTTTTTTCTGGGAACAGTTGCCTGAATTGTTTAAGATGATCTTCTATCATTTTTTTTTTAGTTTGGACACAGTTTGTAAAGACACAGCTGGGGCAAAAAGTATTTTAACAATTTCAATTAAATCCAAAATAAACTGAATAAAGGGATTTTTCTCTACAACACTGTACAATAAGAATGGCAAAATCTTGATCAATATAAGCATTTGTCCAGAGGATTGTTTGAGTCTGTTGTCACTTGAAGCTAAAGTAGCAATACTAATTGGTGAAGGCTTGTCACGTATGTCCGCTGATGAAAAAGGAAAGTTCTGCATGGCAGAATTAAACAAGTCCAATTCCAAATTTCCAGATAAAACAAGGTATTTCAACACACACTTAATTTCCATTGGTGCCACTCCTTCAAGAATTACATGCATAATATCCTGTGGCATCTGCTCTATGAGATTAAAACCTGGGAAATCAACTAATTTGCTTTGTCTATTTATGCCAAAAGTCGTTTTGAGCGAGGATTTCAAAAATTCAGTAGTTGCCCTTTCTATTTCAATGCACTGCCTAATGTGTCCGTCTGGTGAAACTATGTTCATTGAAATTTTCTTGCATTTCATCAAAAGTACACTCACAATGACGACATTTGCTATACGCAAAACCAACTCCTTCCTTAAATCCTGCAAGCTCATGCTGGGCAAGAGTGTCTCCGCAGCTAGTTTGGGAAATACCAAGTTCATGGGGGGAGGGGGGTATTACAAACTGTAGCTGTAAAAACAAAAAATGGTCACAAATAAGGTAAAATGAAATAACACCTATAAGAGTTTATTTTAAATCAATGAAGAAGAAATTTACCTATCATACTGACTGTGTTTTATGAACGTACAAACCACTAAATTGTATATAGAAGCAAAAATTGAGATGTCCACCCCCTTCATGTTCTATGTTAGTTGTTACCTAACTCCGTTTGAATTTGGAGTCACAGGAATCTTCTGCACTTGAGCGTTGAAAGACAAAATGTAAGAGAAAACTTCGTCAAGGAAGAGAGGTAAGCAATTTTAATTTTTCGAATGTAAGTAGTGTGTAGTCTAATCACTGTTTTAAAGTCAAGCGGACAGAGTAATAAATTTAATTTGAGCGTGGGAAGGAGTAATGTAGAATGCTAACGGATGCTAGCGTTAGCTTAGCAGCCCTCGCATGTGGTCCAGAAAACAAGTATCTACTGTAATGTTGTGAGAATTCCTAGCTATGCTATTTATAAGGGGCAATGTTAGCCGTTTGTATTAACTTAAGTTAATAGGCACATTGAAAATTTCTTTCAATTAGCAAGAGAGCTAATTAACCACATTCAGGGTTTTCCAATTGTCTTTGACTGATTTACTAGCTGCTTGAATTCCCTCACAAGGTGTGGGTTTAAATTAATATTTTGATATTAATTGGATTTATTAAAGTGGGCTCAAAACAGTGTTATTCAGGAATCAGGCTGGTTGGTAAAACATGTAGCGCTGCGTATCGATTCAAAATTGAAACAGAAGATGGCAGCACTGCATGTACAAGGATGCCAGCTGGCGTTAAACCCCGAAAAAGAAGAAGCTGTATCCCAGAATTCATAGCGCGGCCTAGCTCAGTTTCCAAAAATGGCGGCAGCTAGTTAGTTTTAAAATTTCTCTTATTACTCTTTCTAGGTCACAAAATAAATGTTTAACATATTTTCAGGCGAGAATGTAGCCGTGTAAACTTCAAATATCTGGACAGTTTACCAAGACACCACATATTTTCAAAAGCGCTCCGACATTTTCGGAGACGTCTGTTACCCACTAGCTCGATAGCTAGCCGGGGTTTAACGCTCACTAGAGCCTGTGAGAACACCGGACTCTGGGCAAACCATTTTCAAATCCACCGCCGTCTTTCACTACTCAGGTGAAACATGATATATAAGTCACTTAAATAACTTAAAAATGTTATTGTTTGGCTTTTTTCAGTATTTTATTTGTTCCTGAGTAAATCGGTTTGGCTGAGATTGAAGTTATAGTTTTTACACAGCTGAATAAATGTCAAGCAGACAACAGATTATTAGAAGTGTAAGATGCTCGAGAATATACTCCGGTGTCCTGTTATATTTTAGATAGCAATGAGCAATCTGCAAATTTCTTTAAAATGTAATAAACTGTCATCTTGTCTTTATTTTTAGTTAGCATATACCTTAAGCACTTAAAGCTATAAGCTAATGATAGTTATATAAGAGCAGATGCTGCTGGTGCAATAAGCTGTACATTTTACGTCCAATGGATGCATGATCTGATTAGTCTACTAATCGCAAAAATAATCGGTGACTAGTCAACTCAAAATAATCGTTCGTGGCAACCCTAGTCAGCATAATCTTATTGATGAAATTCAATGACACAAATCTGGGTGAGTAAAAGTTCACCAGGCAATATTGTATAACCCTTTCAGACCTCAGCCTGGCTGTCTGGACATTTCTTTTCTATTATAGCTTTAAAAAGGGTAAAAATGTTGAACAATCAAAACGATTCTTTGACGTGAATCAATTTGATTCTCATGGGACTCAATTAAGATTCAACTTTTCAAATGTTTTTAGCATAACACTAATTGTAAACATTTGTCTTGCGGGTGACTGAGCAATGGAGAAGCTGGATGATGTAACAGTATCTGTCCTTAAAGGTTATATTTGATAATATATTTGTGTGTATATGTATACATATATATATATATATATATATTTGTGTGTGTGTGTATATATATATATATATACACACACACACACACACACACACATGTGTATGTATATGAATAACAGTTTTGTTTGTGCAGTTATGTGCTTGCACAGTTTAACTGGTGTTTGTCTTTTTGTTAGCTGCAAGCATTGACGAGCGCATGCTTTTAACATTGATCCGTGATGATCTGAGGAACCTTTTTTCTGGGCCTGAGCACTTTCTCAGAAGAAAACGTGTGGTCAATAATTCATCCTGAGGTATTATGTAAAAAATATTTAGTTCAACTAATCTCCAGAAAGTATGCATTTATTTTAGCAGTACTTGACATTTTTATTTTCTCACCCTAAACCAGGAAGACCATCCGCTATCACAGAAACCTAAAACAACTTCACCCTGGGTAGTTGCTACAGGCCCTCCAACTGCTGATGCTAATGTAGGCCAACTGAAAACCTTGCAGCTCCCCAGTCCTCCGGAATATGTTGTGTACACCGACAGTGAGTTGGAGCAATGCCGAAAGAGTTACCTGGAGTTGGCCTGCTCCGGCAGGGAACAAGCATGCGTCATGTCAAAAGAACTGAGATGCAGATTGGTGAGAAATACAATCACAAGTATGGTGTCCCTTTTGAGAGCAAGCCAAGGCCAAATGGAGCGATACCCCTCTAAGACCGAAATCACTGCAATGGCTAAAAAAGTTGTGGAATATTATCCTATGCTGCAGGATAATGATGCAAGCGTAAAACACGTAAGTTCTTGTATTTGTGTCTCATATATAAATCATTTTGTTTTGTTCAGGGGGCATGATATATATGTATTTTTCACCAGGAGAGCATTAATGCCAAGTTGCAAAAAAGGCTGCAAAATATGAAAACCCCAGTAAAAAGGCAAGGACCAACACCAGAGAGGGGACGGCCCAAGAGAAGGCTCACTGACCTCTCCCCAAGGGATGAAGAAGCTGATGATGAAGATGCTCATCGCAGTTCTTCCAGTGGTGCATCTACTCTGTTATCACCTGTCAGAAATTCTGACGATGCCTCCACTTCATGTGAGTACATACATGTAATTTTGTAAAATGGTTATCAACACACAGCCAGTAGTAGCTAATGTTTTGTGGAAGTCTACTTCAGTAACAATGAAAAACCAAAATGCTCTTGTACTTCTCTCTATCTTAGCTGACAAGGATAGTCGGCAAATACAAGCAAGACATTACAAAACATTACAAGAAATGTGCAAGAAGGCAAAACCAAACCAAGAAGATGTGTCCCAGCTATTAGACCTCGAGTTTGAAGCCAGAAGATCCTTCATTGACTCAGACACCATGAAAGAGGAGAACAGAGCTCGCCTCATCTTGGATGCATATCCATGCTTTAAAGAATTGCATCATGTAAGTTTTTGGAAGAGTTAATCAATAATCACTTTAATTTCAAATATATTTGGTGTGGTAGTAAAGTTATTTTGATTTTATTTGTTTACTTATTTTTTTTAAACCTATTGTAGGCATTGGGTGAGCTTCGCAGAATTTTGGATCCCCGCAACAAGTTCATCAGTCAAATAAAACTGAGATGGGAAGAATTCTGCTCCAGGGTAGACACTGACCAAAACCCACTGATCAGTGTTCTTTGATCAGTGGGTTTTGGTCAGTGATTGTTGATCAATGGTCATGGGAATTTGCATAATTATGATTAAGGAACTGACCTCACAGCCCATTGTTCCTTCAGTGGGCTGGTTTCAGTCATTATGCAAATGTACTGTTTATAAGGTTTGGGGAAACCTGCAGTCAGCTGAGACTGAAGAAGTCACTTGGATGAGTGACGAAACGTTTCTCCCACAAAACGCTACGTCCAGATGAACAGATTCAACTTTTGGAGATTTACCTTCCTGGATGATTGAGAATGCATCAAGACAACTAACTAACCAACTCCAGTCAACAAACCATCAGCTAACTTAACAACACAGGTATTTACCTCCTTTGGGTCGGACTTTTTTTCTTTTTTACAAGCGGTTGGTCTGGACAAACAATTAAATAGTGTCGCCTGTCCGCCTCTTTTCATGTCTGATGTCTCCACAGTTCAGTTAGCAAGCATTTAGTTAGCACCAGCAACTGCGCTAACAACCATACAGCAAATAGTGAAGGTTTGGTAGAGAAAGCCGGTTGGGTAATACCAAGTATTCAGTGAAGGAGGGGGGTTACATTACTAGATGAATAAACATGGAACTATTTTGCTGGCAATAACTGAAATGATTAAAGAAAATCAACAAACTATTTATGCAAGATGATAGGTTTGTAGCTTGAACCTATTCGCTGGAACGTGGAAGGCAATGTGATTACACAGCAAGCAAGACATGAGTAGGCAACATTCTTTATGTTTCACGTGCACGGGAGAGAACTGGACAAATGCCGTTCCTTCGCTTGACCCCAGTTGCTCTCGTCCGCTCTCCCGTAACACTGCTCTTTTATTGTGGTTACATGAATATGCATAGGGTCATTACCATATGACCTCTTATATAGGTATACATGTGAACAAAGAATACCTTGTGTGTGTGTGTGTGTGTGTGTGTGTGTGTGTGTGTGTGTGGAATGTGACTCCCCAAAGCTGGTGCCAGGAGTCTAGCGGTACATCTGAACAAAAGGCTCTTACACTCAAACAGATATACGTGTGTTTGCTATACCATATATCAGCAGGAGAAGATACGACCTCTCCTAGGAGGTGTGTGATCTATGCCAGAACACTCTGAAGAGGAGTGAACACACTCCCCTCTTCATGCTACACAGAGTTGTTACAGGCTATTAAGGATCAAACCTCCTATCACTACACAATCAATTATATACTTCTAAGCATATATGTGTAATTATTTCTAAGCATAAATGGCAATCAACAATACAAATCTAACATTTCCCCCCTTTTGGCAATTATGCTAGAAAAGTACCCAGTTATGAATACCTCATGTCTGACAGTGTCAATGCAAACATTTTTATACTCAGCATATGTCAATGTACACAGTTTGACAAACATATTAGAAGTTATCCAAGTTCTCATTAATCTCATCCAACGGTAAACTGCATCCTACAAGCAAACAAATGAATTGTTAATGGTCATAAGAGAAATTAACATTTTCAAAAACACTCCAGCTTGGTGGTGCTCCTCTGCAAGACATGTAAATCACACGTCTCTCTGCAGAGTGGTTTAAGTTCTGCAGGGCGTCATAAATGTGTCTTCCAGTTGTTTCCATCACTGTTCATAGGACCAGAGTCCAAATGTATGTAGAATAGACATTCAGACATACCAGTTAAGTTTGTTGTTTGTCAACATGGGTCTCAGCTATCGTGAAAGCTGCAGACCTCTTCAGCACTCTAGTTTTATGGCCTCTACCAACCCCCATCACCTCACTTCAGGCCTCTGTCCTGTGGGGGATACATATGACTCCTCCTTTGTCCATCCTCTGCAGGAAAACCCTCTGTGGAAAGGGTGCTGGATCCAGTTATCTTACTGCTGTTATGATCCCAGCAGTCTTCAGAATGTCATCGTATGCACAGTATACTGACACAGCATTAGGTGATGTTCATAGGAAACTGCTGTCATCACCACCATAGCTTCTGGTTCCTGTGCTTCTCACAGAATCATGATGTCATCCTTGGACTCCCCCTGCGTTGTCGATGGAGCTTGGCACACTCCCCTCATCCTTCAGGTGCCCGTCTGTTGTCTACAATCTCCTCTATTGGCCTCTGGAAAGCCCCCTTGGCACAGCTCTCATTCCAACGCAGCTTCATGGTCCTTGCTGTGGCTCCGAAATCTGATCTCATGATGGGCCCCAAACAGCTCGACCTTTGACCTCAACCACTGCCTGGACTGTCAGCTATGCCTGGAATGGGTTGCTTCTCACTGGGCCTCAGAAGATTTCTCAGGAGATTCCTTTCAGCAATACTTTAACTGCTGCACCTGTATTTCCTTGCTAGGAGGAAAAACTCCTAAAGCATGTCAATCATCATCAAACCACATTCTTTAGTTCAGTGAGCTTCATCTATGGACCATCAAAGCCTCATCTGAACATGGATGCACCACTTGCATAGGTTTAATACCCGCTGACTAACTGTTAATCACACAAAAATCATAAAAACATAGTTTAGAAAACATAGAAAACATAGTTTCATGTAATTCTATAATTCTGGACCCCTCCTCTTGACGCATGGACACTCCCATGAGTCAACTCATCAAACCTAGATTCCTGTCTGAAAGAAAAAGGTTAGCTAGATCATGACCCAGGCAACATCAGGGCGTCTCCCCCTCTGGAGCAGCTCCGCCCCGGACCTATAACCCTGCAGTAAAAGATGGTAGTGTGTTTTGCATAATAAGTTTGCTTCACATCTGGCTCCGCCTGGAGCCATCATACACACCATCATGGCCTGGAAAACAAGATCTGGAAGTGAAATCAAACTTCACACTTAGAAACAATTGTATTATAAGAGTAATAAAGCACTCAGCATCAGCAGGACAAGTATCATGTGCAGGTTTTCTCAAATCAGTAAACTACAATTATCGGCATAATTTGCCTCAGACATGGATCATCCCATGTACTCAGTTAACATTAATGTAATCGGTGACTTCCCTTAAGCAAAGTCACTCCATGTATTTAACACTAGGAGCTCAGTAGTGGCCAGCTAATGAGCCCCATATTAAACTATTCCATAAACACTGCATCTCTCATTTGCTTTCTCATGTTACTTGTCCGTCTCTGCTGAATCCTCTACATGCACTCTTAGAAAAACAAACATTAGCAACACACATGGACAATCCTGGAGGTCAGGCACAAATTGACAGGTTCCAGAGGTGCTATAAAAAGACCATAAAGTTAGCCATCCATAGCTGTGGAAAGAAGTGACACTAGTTTCAACACAGGGAATGTCACACATGTTATTCACATCGTCAAAGTAACCTTCACATTTTCCCAAAAACACAGTGTAACAGCATCACCAACTCATAACCTGTAAACACAGTTTTCTTCACACATGAACCCAGAAATCCTGTTGTAGAAAAACATCAACCAGCTATCCTGGTATAAATCACATGATCAGACTACATGAAGAACTGTAATGCTGTAGAAATGTTAGCGCTGCGCAGGTGTATACACACTTTCTCACAGTCACCTCTGTGAGCAACACAAGGTAGTGAATGACACCCCTGGTAGATGCACAGACACAGAAAGTGGCATTTAAAAGGTTAAATCGGTACAGCCAAAGCTCACGCAACCTCGAATGTTGCTGTCATCTTTCTGCTCCTGTAAAAAGAAACACACATAGATTCATCTGCACCTTTGGCAGGTGGGGGTTAACTTCGCACAGTGATGTCAGTCAGTCTGTCAGCTTCTGTCTGCTTTTACCAGTCAGTCAGTTTATTTTCTCTCACTCATTCATTCATGCATTCATTCATTCATTCTTTGCTGACAGTGGAAATTATTGTCGCATTTTCATTTCCACTTCTCAGCAAAATGACGTCATTTCAAAAAGAAAAGAATTTAGACTGGATTTTCTCGTTGAATCCTTTTGGACAGGAACTTATTTTCTAATTGTCCCATATAAGTGGCTTTCTCCAGAGCCCATTGTAATGTGGAGAAACTCACTTGCAACAATTTTCTCGACGACGCGTCGTATAGCGCTTCAGCTCTAATCGTGCAGATCTGCTCCAAAGGAGATCATCAAACAAAACTTTCAGTGCACTGTGAAAGTATCAAAATAAAAAGGCCTCGTTAAGTCATGACACACACTCCTCATCTCAGGAGGGTAAATCATACCATTAGCATGATTTATCATACCATCATACTAATTGGCAGGCTCAACTTCACAACAAAAGAAAAATCATCAGCTAGATAAACTTCAAACCAACCATCAGCCGCACAACACACAACATAAGCCTCATGTCTCATTAGCTATGAATTTAATCCCCAGGACTGTACTTTTTACTCATTTAGGCCACAAATTTTATTTAGTTTTCCTTTTTCCCCGTCATCATAAAACATGTGACATGTTGTCATGCATTTCGCAAAAGAAGTTTGTTCTCATGTATTCAGAGTTGTGTATCTGGGTGCAGGATTCACTCGCACATCACAACAGGAAACTCAGTGTTTTAGAGTCTCCACTCTAACAAACTCCAACACATCCCATTCACTCGTACTAGAATTCAGTCACCTTTCATTAATCTAAGAACCATCAATCAATTTGCATATCAGCTATTAACCCACTAAGTTGACAGGACAACAGAAATGCATGTTCAAAATATTATCACAAAAATAGAATTTTCCCTCATACAGTAAAATATTTTGTGCTGCATCAATCAGGCAGAAAGCATCTCCCAATTTACTATATTACCAACTAAATTTATTTTCTGATCACTGGTTGGTCAAACCACAATCTTTTTTTTTCCCACAAAAGTTAAACTGTTGTCCTGCAACATGGAGAGTTAACTGTCAGCATTGGATAAATTCAGCATTTGATAACAAGCGTCTGTTAAATTTACACTATTTTAACACTGATGAGAGATAACAAGCTGATTTTCATTGCCTGTGTGTTTGTGTTATTAGGCAGGTTTAATCAATGTCTGTGGAGCTGCATCTCCAGCAGGGCATGTTCTTAAAGCTGCCTTTCCTACACACTTCTCTGCCATTAATTGATCATCATTTTCAACTAATGTGCTATGAGTCCACTGATCTTTGCATCACTCATCATCACACTAAGTGACTTGGACAAGATGATAAACAGACTCACATGCTTAAGATGTTGTCTACTCTTCATGAGCCCTCTTGTTTTGTGTTAGTAGGGTTAATGCATGTTCTGCTTGTGTGTGTGATTTTGTATATGTTTCTTTTTGCAGTGGTTCAGATTCCTTCACAATTTTCCACTTAAGCAGTCAGTTTTCTTTTCCCCAGGTTTGCTAACCCAAATTTTGATTTCCCACATTAAACAACAGCTTTCCTCTGTGTCCTTACCTCCTCTCACTCTGTTGTTCTCTCCCACTTCAACAGTCCAATAGTCGGCAGTTCTTCTTCAGCTTTGTCCTGTGTTCCACTGTCTCTTCTTGCCATTTTCTCCAAAGGTGGCAAGTGTCAAACTCCAACAGTCTCCTCAGTTCTCCCCAGACGTTCTTTTCACAAGCACAGTGAATTTGCAGCTTGCTGGAAACACAGTGTCATTCATCCAATCAGTCAGGATGATGGTTTGCTCTTCTTCTCCACTGCTGTTTGTCCACACTGCTGCTGCTTGCTGGGTCTCTTTGCTCAGGACTTTGCTGCTGTCTCTTTATCTGCCATGTTATTGCTCTTTGGAACTGCATTCCTTGTCTTCAGGGAGGAGTGAGAGCTCACTTGTGAGGATGAGGGACACATGGAGCTGTAAATAAGTTAGCCAGAAATTGCAGAAATTGGCCTGAATGTTTCCAATGATGTCAAACTATAACTTTATTCCGACTGCTGCATGTGGAAAACTGATCCAGGTCTGCTTTTCATCTGAAAGTGACAAAACTAGGACATTTCCATTATTATTATCACTGCTTAACCAACACACAGAACTCTCCTTTCTTATAAGCAGAAAATGAGATTGTAGTTGTTCTTGGCTAATAGACACAAAACCTTTTTCCTATGATTTTCCATCTACAATGTAGATTCTGTCTCTTTTTTACTCTTTTCTTTCTTTACACTAGCTGGTGACCTGCAGAATCACCGCTCTCACAATTGGAGACAATTACGTTTACACAGCGCACACACACACTGCGACGTCAGACACATTCACACTCACTTTTTTCATCTGCATAAATAAAACATATGGCTGATGATGGTGATCCATAAGTATGATCACAAGTTTTATTTAATTATTTTTCAACCGAACAAAGCAAATAAACAAAAACATGATGCTGATGCTATGAACACTCTACACACATGAATCAAGATCCAGGAAAACTGCTGCGCATCTGAAAGAAGAAGCTGAACTCACGGATACGCTACATACTCCAGTTATCATAGTTCTCTTCCCCTTTCTTTGATGAGTTCTCAGCCAGCTCCTGATCTGATAATGTGTAGCTTGCTCATCAGCTCAGAAGAGACAGCAACGCAACCTCACACAGTGGCTGCGTGCTTTGCCCACAGTGGCAAAGACTTACATTTTCATATTCAACTCAGCTTCTCCATCATGTAGTTTTCAGCTGTTTCACACAGGGTTCAACATATTAGTTGTTTTCACAGGTGTGCTCTATATCTCAACAATGGCTCATATTAGGATGGCAGTTTTCAAACAGGTCAAGTGCCTCTATGCACGTAATTAGGTAAAATATTTATCTATTTTACTTCATCTCATATGTCATTGTACTGAATTTGAGCAACCCTAAGCTTAATGCAGATTACTGTTAACAACTGGTTAAATTAATGGTCTGGAGCACAGGCCGTTGTTGATCAGGGCAATCATCTAAACATTTTGTGTCAGCAAAGGGTGGGGGAAAGCCATTCACCAGAGCATATCTTAACTGCTGATGATATGTGGGCTGGCCTTCTCCACACGCTCTTCAAGGCTGCTGTTTTCCTGAAAACTTCTAACATTTGAATCTAGACATTTTACAGCAACCAATTTACCCTCAAAAATCACAGTTTTGTATGAGAATATAAATATCTCGCGATGTGTCGTCTCCCTGTGAGGCAGTCTTACTTGCTCGGGAACTCATGATAACAACAACAACCGTGTCACAGACCGCGCCTGATCCGCAGTCATTCACACAACAACAACAACACAAAATAGGCCTATAATTTTCCCCAGCCTGCGTGAACCCGCACGGCTGTCGAGCTCCTGGACTCGCGTGTACCCGCGCAGTCACTGAGCTACACCTGCCTGCGTGAAACCGCGCGGCCGTACAATTAAGGAGCCGTCGCTCTCTTTTTTTTATAAGCCTACGTCTAACCGCACGGCTAAGGTCCGCGTGTAAGCCGTGCGACCGTGCTCGCGTGAACCCGCACAGCTACAGTAATCTCTTAGTCGTTCTCTTTGAACTCACTTGGTGTTGCTTAGCGTGTAATATCAGCCTCGGATCCCGCCGATCGTCATTCGTCGAAGAGAGAAAACAGACAGCTAATCCACCGGCCCGATGACAAATTCTCACGTTTCGCTGACGTCAGGGTTCTCTCCTCGGTGAATGCCAACTCCAGGGATCCAGCTCGAAGGACCAATTAATGATAGGTTTGTAGCTTGAACCTATTCGCTGGAACGTTGAAGGCAATGTGATTACACAGCAAGCAAGACACGAGTAGGCAACATTCTTTATGTTTCACGTGCACGGGAGAGAACTGGACAGGCGCCGTTCCTTCGCTTGACCTCAGTTGCTCTCGTCCGCTCTCCCGTAACACTGCTCTTTTATTGTGGTTACATGAATATGCATAGGTTCATTAACATATGACCTCTTATATAGGTATACATGTGAACAAAGAATACCTTGTGTGTGTGTGTGTGTGTGGAATGTGACTCCCCAAAGCTGGTGCCAGGAGTCTAGCGGTACATCTGAACAAAAGGCTCTTACACTCAAACAGATATACGTGTGTTTGCTATACCATATATCAGCAGGAGAAGATACGACCTCTCCTAGGAGGTGTGTGATCTATGCCAGAACACTCTGAAGAGGAGTGAACACACTCCCCTCTTCATGCTACACAGAGTTGTTACAGACTATTAAGGATCAAACCTCCTATCACTACACAATCAATTATATACTTCTAAGCATATATGTGTAATTATTTCTAAGCATAAATGGCAATAAACAATACAAATCTAACACAAGACAATTCATAATTTTATAAACTGGAATGATGAAATTATATTGGCTGGATCTGATTATTGGGGGGTCATGACCCCCGTAACCCCCCTGGAAATTATTCACCTGGTCCTGAGGTCAAATCCACCATCTTTGGTTCAGTGCTGAGCTTCATGTTCTCCCGTGTTTGTGTGCGTCCTCTCCGGTACTCCGGCTTCCTCCCACAGTCCAAACACATGCAGTTAGTGGGGTCAGGTTAACTGTGAGTGGTTGTGTCTCTCTGTGTTATTCCACCTTAATAAATGACTTCCTGTTAGCATTAAGTGCTTCTGTAGGACTGATGTCATTTTCATGGTTGGATCATTTAAATGAAGCTGGACTCAGATGCAGTAAATAAGTTGATTGATCATTAATGAATAAAGCTGGTCAAATCCATCACGTGGACACATGTGATTGTGTATTGTAGTATTGATCCCAATGCTGGTATTAGTCCTGGATCAATAACACTGGATGGATGCGTTCAGCATGGAGCCCCTGAGCTGTGTTACAGACAAACATGGAAACTGACAGGGGTCAGCAACCTTTAATACCCAAAGAGCCATTTGGATGTGATTTCCACGCAGAAGAAAACACTGGGCGCCGCAAATACTTTTTAACATCTAAAATGAAGATAACATTGTATATATTGTTTTTTTTTACCTTTAAGCTTTGTGTAAACAACTAAGGTGTGTTGCTTAAATCCATGAAGAGCTACAGAGAAACTTACTTTTTTATTTATGTAATCAACACATTTTGAACTCTTAAAGAAATATAACAAAGCAAAGACACCCAGCTGAACTAAAAGGATCCATGTAGAAAAAAATAACTGTTGTGAGCCGCCTCCCTTATATTGCCTTTGGGCCTTGACCTGACTTTAAAAAAAATAATAATTGGAAAAAAAGCTCTATGCTGCTAAAAGATGAAAAAGGTATTTTACCTGGTTAATGTCTTTGGCGGGGCGTGGTCTGCAGCGCCGCTGCAGGGGAGGCGTATGCACCTGAGCGACACACGCAATTACGCCTCGCCACCTTAACGTCTGTGGTCTCTCTGCTGTTGTGTTGGTGTGTGTCGGGCTGTGAGCTGAAAAGCTATAGCCGGCTGTATGCGTACAGCAACCGTGTGTGAAAAGTGGTCAATAAAGAGATGCTGAAAAGCGTGTTCATGCAAACATCGTCGGGTCTGCCGTGATATGTTTACAATGGGACTTCTGCTCCTGAACCTCTGCGCACAGCATCTGCAAATCAGGGCTGTACGAAGTCACTTTCATCTTTACGCAGGACTGTAAGCTGTCATTTGCTGTGTTTGTTTTTAACATAGTTCACGGTGGAGAACAGCTGCTGACATAATGTGGATCCGAAGGTCCATAATTGGCCTACCTGGGGTTGAAAGTCTCGATAAATGCACCGCGTTTCGGCGGGTACACCAGCTTCCGCAAGTGTGATGTTTATTTTGAGCAATAGAAAATTAATAGAATATAATTTTATATTTATATTTCAATATCACAATAATCTTCCAATTTAGAACTACAAGTTTAAAAAAAGAACTAACATAAATAAAATACACTTCAGCTAATTACTTAAAAAAATAATAATTTATTTTCCCAAACCATGTGGAGCCGCACTAAAAGGACTAAAGAGCCGCATGTGGCTCCGGAGCCGCAGGTTGCCAACCCCTGTGCTAGACAGTGATCATGATTACCGTCCGCAGGAGCGTGCGCAGCCGCTGTAGCGTCCAGATTACTTACAGCTCCTTCCGTGCAGCTGATATAAGATGCGGTAAGCTGAACACAGCTGCAACCGTCTGTTTGTTGAAAAATAGTAACGGACCGCATTTTCTTGTTAGTAACTGTAACGGCGTTGTAACGATGGGAATAGTAATTAGTTAGATTACTCGTTACTGAAAAAAGTAATGCGGTTAGTAACGCCGTTACTTGTAACCCCGTTATTCCCATCACTGAGAAGGACAGAGTGCCAGCAGGACAGTCCACATACACTGCTGCTCTGTTAGAGACAGAGGAGGAGGAGGAGGAGGAGATGGATGTTACTCTGTCATTGTGCCAGACAATAAGGATAATAATCAAATCTGTCTGGATGATCAGGATATGACTGAACCTCCTCCACATGTGTCACCTTCCTGTTGTTGTCAGATAGTTGGAGGTTTGTGTCGATTGTGAGTTGACAGGAATCTGATGGAGAGAACAAACACAATCCAACTGCAGTTATTGATCCATCCTCTGTTCATTGATTGACACTTTGATGATGACTCCTGACATCAGAATGATGAAGATGGTTGAATGTATGCTGCTTTGTTTTCATGAATCACATTAAAAACACACTTACACTTCCTCAGACCTGGTCTCAACCATCGGACTCCAGCAGGCTCCACCCTGAAAGGAGGAGGGGGGTCAGAGCAGCACAGTCAGCATGCACACATGGACTTTACATGGCTCTCATACACACACTGTTACACACTGAGGATGGCTCAAAGCTCGGCTCCACTGTTTTATTCAAAGAAATCTACATTTATTTATCAGCACATTTAAAAACAGGTTGAGCCAAAGTGCTGCACAGAGTAGAGATAAAATAGGAAATATACACAGTAATTACTATAAAGACTCGTCAGAATTGAAAGCTACAGAGTACAAATGTGTTTCCAACCGAGTTTTAAAAATGTCGAGTGTTGGTGACGACCTGATGTGAAGGGCGACTGTTCCAGAGTTTGGCTGCAGCGATCGATAAAGCTCACCTCTGTTTTTAAGTCTAGTAATGCTAATAATGCTAACTCTTTTCCCTTGGATTATAACAATGTGAGGAGTTAATGATAAATAGGCTGCCGTTATTAACTAATAACGGCTCCACCAGGCCCAGGATCCTCCAGCAGCTACTAGGCCCAGGATCCTCCTGCTCCACCAGGCCCAGGATCCTCCTGCTCCACCAGGCCCAGGATCCTCCAGCAGCTACTAGGCCCAGGATCCTCCAGCAGCTGCTAGGCCCAGGATCCTCCTGCTCCACCAGGCCCGGGATCCTCCAGCAACCGCTGGGCCCAGGCTCCTCTAGCAAGGCACCAACAAGTAAATCGACAGTGACTTCAACGGGCCATCACAAGGTAATACCAATCTCACCATTTTCAAAATGCCGCCTAAAAAAGCAAACCCAGGAGTTGAAGAGGAGTTGGAGGAGATTAGGAAATCACTTAATTTCATGTCTGATGAACTGAGCAAAGTGGCTAAACAACAAGGTATGTTACATGACCTAATGGATGAAATAAAACAACTAAAAAACTTGATAAAGGAGAAGGACAAGAAAATAGACGACTTGGAACGGCGACTCGAGGACCTTGAACAGTACACAAGAATGGATGACTTAGTCATAAGTGGACTGGAGATGCAACACCGAACCTATGCCAGAGTAACAGCTGGCGGAGGTAAAGACGGTGAAGATGCCCTGGTAGAGGAGCTGCAAACGCTTGAACAGCAAGTGATAAAATTCCTTCAAACGAAGAATGTAAGTATTCAGAGCCATCATATCGCAGCATGCCACACGCTCCCCAGAAAAGACAGTAAAACAAAGCCAGCAATTATTCTTCGGTTTGTGAGTCGCAAAACAAAGATTGAGTTACTGAAACAGGGTAAGAAGCTAAAAGGGACCGGTGTGTATTTAAATGAACATTTAACGAAAAAGACTGCTGAAATTGCAAGACAGGCACGCAGCCTGAGAAAACAAAATAAGATACAAGCGACATGGACGAGGAACTGCAAAGTAATGATAAGACTAAATGGCACTCCAGAAGAAGCGAAAGTTGTGATGATTAGAGAACTCAAAGACTTGGAGCAATATAAATAATCAGGAATCTGCTATGGAATCTATTGGAAAAGTGACGACTGGATAATGAACAATGGGTATGGAAAGTGTTTCTGGCCTTATGGCTCAAAAAACAATGGGAAAAACAACAACAAAAACACATAAATGACAAGTTTGGACACAGATTATAGGTTTCCATTCAGAGATATTGAAGAGGAAGAATTTGATTATGAGAAGGACTGTCAAGGAGGTTATTTTGCCACACACGCTGAGAAGATGAACTTCAAAACGTTTAACTATGCAGAGCACAACATGCATGTGTAACATATGTGTTAAATACTTGTGAATTTCACCCAAAACACCTTCTTTTGGATTAAATATGTTATTTTGCATCTCACTCTCCTACCTGTGTGATCTGAGTCTGTGTGCGTTCGTGTGTGTGTGCGCTGCGTAGTGACGTAGGCGCGTGCATGTGTGCCCCGGTCACAGCTCCTTTCAGCATGGCCGGAGATGTACAGTAAAGAGCCAAAGACCCAGTACTGTCTCCTGCCTCTTACTTTCACGCCAGAACACAACGCAACGACAGCAGGCGTAACACTTGAACGGGTTACATTGGTGCCATGACCCTTTGGATTCATCAAGCATCGACGTCATCTCGATCACCGTGGGGAGCTCTTCGCAATTGCCCTTGTTCCAAGTTGGTTGCTTTTCTTGACTTGTGTGGGACTTTTTGAATGAGCTTGGACATTTAATCTGCTCAATTCTGATCCTGAATAACATTAAGTTTTTGCTTTTGTACAGTTACACTATTTTGAATCTCGTGGTTTTTTTGTAATTGTGTTTTATTCATCATTATGGAGTCAGCATCTGGTTCAGAGGCAACTGGTGTTCCTGATGGGGAGGTTTCCTCTAATGTTGGTTTGGGGCGAGGGTGGTTTCTTGGGGATGGGTTTCAGACACCTAAAGTTGGTGTGTCATTTGCTCCCAAGTTTTGTTCCACTCGTCTCCAGGTGCCCCCCTGTGATATTCAGGCCCCGCAGACAGCTGGCAATGCTGAGTTGAGTACGCTCATCTCAGATTTGGCCAATCAGATTGGTCAGTCCATTGTAGCCCAGCTGCAAGGTGATAAGGGGACCAGTATGCCTACTGAAGCCTCTAAGGCTGAGCAGGGACCCCCTGAGCTAAATTTGTCTGGGGTGAAACTTGTCTTGCAATCAGACGTCAAGGAGCCGCCAGTTTTCAGGGGTGACGGCAGTGATAAATTCTCCATTCATGAATGGGTGGAAATGATGGAAATGTACTTTGTAAAACGCAACACACCAACAGATCAGCGATCATGTGACATATTGGCTAGGTTGATGGGGAAGGCTAAGGATGTAGTGAAGGTCACCCTACGTCACAACCCCTCACTTGACCATGTCCAGGTTCCTGAATTGATCTTTGACATTCTGAAACAGCACTTTAGTGTATTGACTTACTCTTCTATGCTTATGGCTGACTTCTATAACACCAAACCGTTACAACATGAGGGAGTGATGGAATATTGGATAAGGCTAAACAATGCTATTGACGTTGCTGACGAGTGCTTGCGTAGGCAGGGGCGTAATGTTGAGGATCTGGGACGTGAGGTCTCGATGATGTTCATCAAGTATTGCCCTGACCCCATCCTCTTGAACAGGCTCAGCATCAAAGCAGCTGAGGAGTGGACAACCACTGAGGTTCAGGAGCGCATTGATAGCTTCCAGCGTGAACTCAGGGCACGCAGTCAGGGCAGTTTCCACACCTCACAGAGGCAAGAGGTTAGCCACAACTGCTCTATTGTGCCTCAGGAAGTGATGGCATCACAGCCTGTGCAGGCCAGTGTTGCCTTGCAGTCTCAGCCTACAGCACCGGCCTCAAACCTTGCTTGTCAGCTTTTGCCCACAGCAGCTTGCTTCACTCCTGTTCTGACTGATGTTTCGACAGCCTGTCTCTCTGGGACATCAGTGTCTTCTTGCCCGGTGCCTACGCCTGCTCCTCAGTTCCAGCAGTCTCCAACATGTCCTGTGACCACTCAGTCTAGTCAGCAGTCAGTTGGTTGCGAGCTTGGTGCGACTAACACCCAAGCTTTTGATGTGACTGGCATGCGCGCTCTGATCAGCCTCTTGGATCGCGTGATGGCATGTCAGAATGTGCAGTCTGCAGCCCCGCATCTGCACCTTCGCAGCGTTTTACCATGGGCCCTTCCTTAAGAAGAGTTGTCAGGTCTGTGGCAACACTGGCCATTCCACTCACATGCACTGCAGGAGAGAGAATCTCTGTCTTGCATGCTTTGCTCCTGGTCATTGGAAAAAGGACTGTCACAGTCGTCGTGAGGGACGGGAGGCCGGAGCTGCCGCGAGGCAGAGTTGGCCTTCGGAAAACTGAATCACCCACACTTGGAGAGGGGCAGTGTGGGGGATGAACCTAATACCCTCAATCCTGATGAATTGGATCTTGAACTTCTTTATGTCAACACCTGTTCGACAACGCCAGAGGGATACCGTGTCGTGGTTCAGGGACCAGCAGTAGTGCCTACATTCAGTGAATTATTCTACACCCAAGTTGCAGTGAACGACAAGGTTAACTTGAGGGGCATGATGGATTCCGGGTCCATGGCTTGCACTATGAGTGAGGAGGCCGAGAAGTCGCTTAGAGAAGCTGGAGCTCTTGTGAGTGAACCGCAGTCAGCAGAACGTATTGTGCTGGTTGGCTGTGGTGGGAAGCAGACCCACCCAAAATGTGTTTATGACTTGGCACTTACTGTCCACGGTGTGAAGTGCATGGTGCCAGTCTTGGTGGTGTCGGGCCAGCGGGATGAGCTCATCATCGGCTCCAATGTCCTCAAGTACCTGATGCGAGTTATGAAACATTCTGATGACTATTGGAAGCTTGTGTCTGTGGGGAGCAAGCACTCGCTCCTTGACTATGAGCACTTCTTGGACATGATGTCGTGCACCACCAGATGGAGGGGTGAGGAGGTTCCTGGCAAAATTGGCACTGTGAAACTGCCTCGTGCTGTGACACTACTCCCACAGTGTGAGCATCTGGTATGGGGCAGTCTGCCCAGCAATGTGCCAGTCTCTCCAGGCAGCACGATCATTGTGGAACCTTGCACCTCTGGGTCTGGGCCGAGAGACGTTCTTGTTGGCCGGGTGATCACGTCCATGTGGGGTGATCGGTGGGTGCCGTTGAAGATGACCAATCTCTCCGCAAAACCAGTGACCTTGAAATGCAACTCGAGGGTTGCTGTTGTTTCATCTTGCCTTGCGGTGGAGGACCTTGATTTCCCGCAGGACTCCTGCAAGGTGGCGAGTATGGCCCAGGCACAAGTCAGTGGGCCAGCCGCTACCGAGGCTGACTTGAATGACAGGTTGTGTTCCCTCGGTTTGGGTGACCTTGACATTGACTCATGCCATGCCAGCTTACATTCAAAGAGAGAGCTTGTTGAGCTAGTTGAGCAGTATGAGGACATCTTCTCTAGACACCCGCTTGACTGTGGCGAAGCTAAACGCTTTGTACATCGGATCCACCTGACTGATGAACGCCCATTCCGCATGCCTTACAGAAGAGTGCCTCCTGCTCATTACCAACAACTAAGGCAGGTACTCACTGACATGGAGGAGAAAGGGATTATTCGCAAATCCATCAGCGAGTATGCATCCCCCCTCGTCATGGTCTGGAAGAAGGATGGTGGATTGCGGATTTGTACGGACTTCAGGTGGTTGAATGCGCGAACTCTTAAGGATGCGCACCCACTCCCTCACCAAGCAGATTGCCTTGCCGCGCTTGGGGGCAATGCCTTCTTCAGCACGATGGATTTAACTTCCGGGTTTTACAACATTCCAATGTGTGAGGAGGATAAGAAGTACACCGCTTTCACAACGCCTGTTGGCCTGTACGAATACAACCGGATGCCACAAGGGCTCTACAATAGCCCAGCTTCATTTATGCGCATGATGCTGAACATCTTTGGTGACCTCAACTTCACCAGTCTGCTCTGCTACTTGGATGACCTCCTGGTCTTTGCTCCCACTGAAGAGGAGGCCCTGTGCTGGCTCAGAGCTGTTTTTCAAAGGTTGAGAGACAACAATCTCAAGCTGAGTCCAAAGAAGTGTCATCTGCTGCGGAAGTCAGTCAAGTTTCTTGGTCATGTCATCGACCAGACCGGAGTCGCTGTGGACCCTGCTAAGGTGGAAGTGATTTCCAGGATGCCAAAGGAGGCTCTGATGGAGAAGGATGGTTGCACTCCTTCTGTGAAAAGGATTAAGTCCTTTTTAGGAATGGTCTTTTTCTATCAGTGCTTCATTCCTGGTTGCTCAGCCATTGCCAAGCCTCTGTTTGCTCTGACGGCTGGCCAGAAGAGGAAGGGATGGACTAGTCAGGCTGGGAGGGGTGCTGGCATGTTCAGGCAGTTAACTGCTGCAGATTGGAGCCCTGCGTGTGACAGGGCCTTTCATAAACTGAAAGACGACCTCCTTAACTGTGCCGTGTTGGCTCATCCTGACTTTTCACGACCGTTCATTTTGTCTGTGGATGCTTCTCTGGATGGACTGGGAGCGGTTTTATCACAATTGCCTATCGACGGGGATAAGGCACGCCCTATTGCTTTCGCGAGCAAAGCGTTAAGCAGGTCACAGCAGAGATACCCAGCCCATCGCCTAGAGTTCATGGCCCTGAAGTGGAGCATCTCTGAAAAGTTCAGCCACTGGTTGAAGGGGCACGAGTTCACAGTGTGGACTGACAACAACCCGCTCGTTCATATATTGACCAAGCCCAAGCTGGACGCTTATGAACAAAGGTGGGTGGCCAAGCTGTCATCCTACAACTTTGATTTGAGGTACATCCCAGGTCGAAAGAATGTTGTAGCGGATGCACTCAGTCGTGACCCCTTCACCTATTCTATTGGTGGCCGCTTGCTTCAGGAGCCCTACGAGCACTTGGTGCGGAATGCAGAAGGTGCGGCAGCTCATGAGGTGCAGGACGCTTTCAGGTTTGGTGTCCAAAATCTTCAGGTTGCCCAACAACCTGCTCCAGCTCTGACCTCAGAAGATTCCTACAGTTTGTCGGAAGTCAAGGCTACCTTGGTTCACCATGATTACTGGGAAACCACTGCGGAGAATAGAGCTGTCTCCCTTGTCCACCTTGTTCAGCAGTTGCAACCAGTTGGCAATGATGTACTGCCATCACTTACCTTGCATGAGCTGGAGGACAACCAACTTCAAGATCCTATCATCTCCGCTGTCCTGCCACTCGTAGCCCGCAGGAGGCGCCCCTCCAGGCGTGAGAGACATGATATGGATTCCAGGGCACTGGCCTTATTGAAGCACTGGGAGAGGCTCAAGGTTCGGGATGGCATTCTCTACAGGGAGACGAGAGACCCTGTGAGTAAAACAAAGAGACTCCAGTTGGTGTTGCCAGCGAATTTACGGGCGCAGGCCTTGAAAGGTGTCCACGATTTGGCAGGGCACCAGGGTCAAGTTCGGACCCTCCACCTAGCAAGGCAACGTTTTTTCTGGCCCAATATGGAGAGGGATGTGAAGGAGCATGTTCGGTGCTGTGGAAGGTGCATACTCGCCAAGACTCCAGAGCCTGCAGCACGAGCCCCATTAGAGAGCATTAAGACCTCTGCTCCCATGGAGCTCATCTGCATTGACTTTTGGTCAGCAGAGGACAGAAAGAAGCGCTCTGTTGATGTGCTTGTGGCGACTGACCACTTCACGAAGATGGCCTTTGCTTTCCCGTGCAAGAATCAGACTGCCAAGCAGGTTGCCAGAAAGTTGTGGGACTTTGTTTTTTGTGTATATGGTTTTCCTGAGCGTATCCACTCAGACCAAGGTCCCAGCTTTGAGAGTGAATTGTTTTCTGAGCTTCTGCAGATTTCAGGCGTTGCCAAGTCTCACACTACTGCTTATCACCCTATGGGCAATGGTGGCACGGAGCGGTTTAACCGCACACTTGGCAATATGCTGCGAGCTCTCCCTCTCAGAGCCAAACAGGAATGGCCGCAGCAGATTCAGACATTGACCTTTGCTTATAATGCAACTGTTCATGAGACTACTGGATATGCCCCATTCTACTTGATGTTCGGCCGTGTCCCACGACTACCGGTCGACGTTATGTTCAAGTCTGTTTTGCATGATCCCATTGTGGTGGACTTTAACAGCTACTCCCAGCTTCTTCATTCATACTTGTCTGAGGCTGCCAAGATCGCCCAGGAGCACACCAGCAATGAGCAGGAGCATCAGGCTCGTCAGTACAATAAGAAAATCAAGGGTGTGTCTCTGAATGTTGGGGATCGCGTGCTGCTTGCCAATAAAGGCGAGCGGGGCAAGAAGAAGCTTGCAGACAAGTGGGAACCTCGGGTTTATACTGTTGTGGAGAGGCATCCCAGGACCCACATTTACAGGATCAGTGACTCTTCAGGCCAGAGTAAGGTTGTACACAGAAACCTTCTGTTGGACGTGAGTTTCCTTCCTGTTCAGGATGCATTGGGGAGTCAGTCCCTGGACGTTTTCCCCAGTGAGGGGGATCTCAGTGCTTGTGGGGATCTGGAGGACCCTGGCAGTCTAGAGACAGAGTCTACCGCAGCAAGGACTTCCTTGTGGGTCCTTTCGGATTTGAGCCATGGGGTGGATGTGGATTCTGTGGCAGGAGAGCAGGCCTCACGGTCCACGGATCGTCAGCATGGTTCATGTGATGGTGCGGACGTGGACAATGCCTTACCTGACTCTCAGACTTGCACAACTCACACTTCAGCAAGCCCTTCTGGTCAGACCCAGCACTTTGCTCTTCCTACTCCGGTTGACTGTTCCGCTACCTCTGATGTGACACAGTCTGGCACAGTTTCTGCTCCAGGTGCCTGTCATGGGGACGCTGCTGTTCCGCAGACTGTTCCTGTTTCTGGCTCAGACATGAATCAGACCTCTGGTCGGCCATATCCTGGGCAGCCATCCAACTTGCCAAGACATGACCCTGACCGTGCCAATGTTCGAGGCAGAGTGGTTACCAGAGCAGGTCGGGTGGTAAAGTCAGTCAACAGGCTGATAGAAAACATGGTCCAGAAGCCTATTACATGGGGCCTGCTACCGCCACGGGAGGCTCGGCCTCTGACATAGACTGTTCTTTGGTCATCCCATTGCGTATTATGAATGTGTGTTTCCTTGAGGCATCATGACGCACTCACTGTGCGTGTTTAATGGGACCACGTTTGATGAGGTGTAGGCTGCACCTTTGTGTTCTGAAAGGGTTGGAGGCCTGATCAACCTATCCAACTTCTTTTAATCCGTTTTACGGATAGTTTTTTAACTGAACTATGGGATAAGATCCTTGGGTTGCCTGGTCCGAAGGTAATGGTAGTTCAGCATCGTTGTGCCTCTTGGTATTGCAGTACCATTCAGATGTGTAGTGATTTTGGTGAAATTCAGGGGGGGTGAATGTAACATATGTGTTAAATACCTGTGAATTTCACCCAAAACACCTTCTTTTGGATTAAATATGTCATTTTGCATCTCACTCTCCTACCTGTGTGATCTGAGTCTGTGTGCGTTCGTGTGTGTGTGCGCTGCTTGGTGACGTAGGCGCGTGCATGTGTGCCCCGGTCACAGCTCCTTTCAGCATGGCCGGAGGTAAGTCACTGCCACGTTGCTCTCTGCTAATTAAAGTTTGTTCAGACCCCAAGCTGCAATGTAAATACAGCCGAACCGCAGCATTTTTGTTTGTCAATAAGAGATTCGTTCGGGATAAGTTTTGTGGAGGGCGGAGTTTGCTAATATATGTTTTTAATGAGTTTTAGCCGAGAACGCAGCTGAAATGCTAGCATGCTAAGTTAGCCTGATCGCTAGCGGCTTGTGAGCGTACTCGCGGCAGTCTTTTTTTTAACAGCGTGCACTCTTTTTTTCCTTCGTCAGGAGAGGTGTACTGGCAGACACGTGACACGCATGCAGATCAGATCCATATTTCTGTGTTGCAGGTATGGAGATGTTCTTATGTTTTAGAGATGCAGTCTTTCGTTTATTGTTTTTATAAGTACAGTGTTGTATTGCCTGTTGGATGGTGGTTATTAATATGATTGTACTGAAGCATAGTGTTTGAATTATAAGCATTAGAATATTGGGTCCTGGTTATTGAATTGTATTTATCTGACTGTTTATTTGTTTTTGAATTATTTTGTTTATTGTTCTTATAAGTTGTTTTTGATGATTTTTCAGTGACATATTATTTATTTTGTGCTTTTTGTTTTTGAGAGCTTACGTTAAGCTTTTAAAACAATTTGTTGTATCTGATATATTATTGTAGTGTTAATGAAGCTGCAGGCACAGCTCCTTTCAGCATGGCCGGAGGAGAGGTGTACTGGCAGACACGTGACACGCATGCAGATCAGATCCATATTTCTGTGTTGCAGATGTGCAGTAAAGAGCCAAAGACCCAGTACTGTCTCCTGCCTCTTACTTTCACGCCAGAACACAACGCAACGACAGCAGGCGTAACACTTGAACGGGTTACACTAGCTCACACCTTCCCATTGCTTCAGTGATCGGGGTTTGCAGTTGGGGATGACCTTCCAGCCGACTTCTTGAATGTGTTGCTGCGAGCTCCTTTGAGAGCTCAGTGAGAAAGAGCATTCTTGGATTCTAGGTGCTGAGTGGTTGAAAAGGTGTAAGGTGGCAATGTGAAGTTGTAGCACAGCACAATGGGCCACCATGCAACAGCCATTGCTTTCTTGCTGACATAGCTGACTATGGTAAGGCTGCCATTGAATCAAAACTCTGTGCTGTAAATCTCCCAGGACTCAGAAGCCTTTATCAGAGGAAGGATGTCTGCCTTGTTCTATTGTAGGGTCCCCACAATAGTGTTTCCAGTGGACACTGTGGAACTGCTAAACAGGAGAAACATCCATGATGTGTAAAGTTCAGCTTCTTTTGACGAAGGCTTTTATTATTATAGGAAGTTTATTCCAACAATATTTGCACGTATTCAAGTCATCAGTGAAAGTAAAGAACAAGAGCTGATTCCATGAGCATTTAAGGCCTGCAAACATCCTTAATATTGTCACATATGACTAGTATATCATTGATCTAATTCATTCTAAATATTTGGCTTCATGGATGTCGTCTTACTTTCTACATAATTTGGACTGTTTGAAGCTCGAGCAGCTCATTAAATTGAAGTGTTTTTAATTTGATGACGCGTGAGTCAGATGCTTGATTGAAGCCGGTGTTATTAATGATTCTTATTGCTCTTTGTTGAAATATATATATTGGTTGGAAATGCTCTTCATTAAGGACAGCACCTTTCACTGGTTTAATAATATCATGCAGTTCCTCACTGTGACCACCTGATGACAGTAAACTGCCATCAGTCAGTATCTCTCTGCTGACAGTGTCAGTGTTTCTATCAGTTTAATAATATCTGTGTTCACATATAGAGCGTCATTATCACACTGATGAACATTAGTGCTGAAACGCTGCAGTGAATGTGTCCTAATGTCAGTATTGTTGTATGTGGAGAGTTGTAGTTACTGACAGTGACCACTGGAGGGCAGTGATCCTGATAGTTTATCTGGAAGAGTCCAGAAGCCTGTCAGTGAAGCAGGATTAGACGCTCAGGGACGTAACTTCAGGTACAACTGTGTGTTTTCACTGTGATGAAGGTGCTTCGTCACCATGGAAATGTCACATTCACATGTAGTAAATACACCTTATACAAATAATACCATATATACAATGATGCAGCGTTTTATCAAATTAGAGCGTCATGAAAAATAATAAAACAGCTTCTAAAAGTTTGACATCAAAGCAAATCTAATGTCCGTCACCAAATTCCAGGAGGATCTTCACCAGGACCCTCTGTGATAGTTTTCATGTTTCATACAAACTACAGTGATACACAACATATGCAGTGCTATACACACATACTTACATGTTTTCAAGAGTTTGATAACCAAGCTGTTACCAACATCCTGCACCATGTTCTTGTTCAACATGGGAAAAACACAAGACTAGTTTCAAATGAGGATTGAAGCCTTTGCTGTTTATTAGATAAGCCACACGCATTGTGATCCCTCAGTACAGTCAGATTCTGCTTGGAACTGCATTAAAAACGATTGAGCCAATATTTGAAGAAAAACAAGATGTGAAGCCTGGAACAATAGTAGCTTCCATCTTTAAAGGACTGAAAAGGAAGAAGTTTACAAGGAATCATTTAGAACAATTTAAAACATCAACTGATTAAATCCATGAATCTGAAAACGTGTTTCTGAGTGAAGGAGACAGACATGTGCAGACTGAACTATCTGTTTAACAGTCAGAGTGTTTCTCTAACAGGAGGACACTCTTTACACTCACACAAGGACACTGAGGAGCCAGAAGGACGAGACCAGACTGTAAACCCAGGATAAAGAGTTTCAGTGAATGTGGTGTTGAAGGTGTGGAGGTGGATCAGAGTGTCAGAGGAGACTCTGTAGAAGGACAGAGTGCCAGCAGGACAGTCCACATACACTGCTACTCTGTTAGAGACAGAGGAGGAGGAGGACGAGAACGAGGAGAAGATGGGCGTTCGTCTATTACTGTGCCAAACAAAACGAGGACCATCATCAGAGGAATCCAGACTCCAGGACTGATCATTCCGACCAAACAAACAGTCATCACTGTTTCCTTTCCTTCTGATTCTTCTGTAACTCACTGATATATCAGCCCTTCCTCTCCACTCAACCTCCCAGTAACAGCGACCAGTCAGACCATTTCTACACAGCAGCTGATGACAAACATCAAATCTGTCTGGATGATCAGGATATGACTGAACCTCCTCCACACGTGTCACCCTCCTGTTGTTGTCAGACAGTTGGAGGTTTGTGTGTACTGTGTTTGTGTCGATTGTGAGTTGACAGGAATCTGATGGAGAAAACAAACACAATCCAGCTGCAATTATTGATCCATCATCTGTTCATTGATTAACACTTTGATGATGACTCCTGACATGATGAAGATGGTTGAATGTGTGCTGCTTTGTTTTCATGAATCCCATTAAAAACACACTTACACTTCCTCAGACCTGGTCTCAACCATCGGACTCCAGCAGGCTCCACCCTGAAAGGAGGAAGGGGGTCAGACAAGCACAATCTCTTTCAGCATGCACACATGGATATTACATCGCTCTCATACACATACTGTTAGACACTGATAATGATCAGCCTCATTACAGTCTCTTTCTATTGGTTTTCCGTAGTGAAAGTAATGTAACAAGTATTATAATGAAGTACGTCTCCTGGGAGTAATTTAGTAAAGTACTGCATTACTTTAAAGTGGTCTGTGGAATATGCGTTATTGTTTTTTGAGTAATGACCCCAACGATGATCCCAAAAAAGAGCAGAACTACCTGTAACATGCACACACATTTGACCACAGCGCATGCAATAATTTACCTGATTGCTATATGTTTTAATATGCTGCTTAGAAGTCATATTGACTCTCATAAGGGAGCCAGATCCCAGTGAGAATTGTTAAGAAAATCAAAAAATAATACTGATAATAGAATTGGTATTTGCTCATTTCTTATCAGTTTCCATGCCTAGTCTTCCTCCTCTATCAGACTTTCTACCTGAGAGTGTCCAGTCTCCAGCGGGGATCCTTCAGTCCAGCTGACAGCAGCTTAATTCCTGAGTCTCCTGGATGATTGTAGCTCAGGTCCAGCTCTTTCAGATGGGAGGGGTTGGAGCTCAGAGCTGAGATCAGAGAAGTACAGCCTTCCTCTGTGATCAGACAGCCTGACAGACTACAGACACACAAAACAACAATTTATCTATGATCAATAATTTCACGTGTGACAACTGATAACAGACAACAGTCATCTAAGCTTTGGTAATAGTGCAACACTCTACATTATTAGAAAGAAAGCCCCAACCATCAGACAATCGACTGTGCTGCTCAAAGCCTGAGCCTATAGCAGCATGATTCGGGAATGGTCTAGGGTCAAATGAACCAGCTCTAACTGTGAGCTTAATTAAACTATAAGTTTAATAAGCGGAGCTATAATGAATGGCTGTTGATAAGGAATGTATAACCCAGACCAACCTATACATGACTTACTGGTGAGAAAGCAGTGGCTATTTCATCTCTTTTGCCACAATGACACATATAGAAAATGTTTCCATATTTTTTTATATTTGCTGTTAGAATGTTAGTTTACGAGTTCACGAGACCTCAAGTTCCTCTATTTGATATTAATGTAACTACTTCTTTTTGGGTAATTTTTCACATAATGACACATTTTCACACTTCAGGATATGTAAACAAACATGATTTGATGACGATTAAAATCATTTTTGGGTTTTCCAAGGCTAGCTGGATAGATAGAGACTATCCTCACTAACGTCTGATGCAAACTAAAAACTGTAGTACTTTTTATTATATTTCTGAAAAAAAAAGACTAACTGCATTTTTATTTCTAATATTTAAATACAGCAAGCGGGGCATTTACATGCTGATTTGCATTTTCCTGGGATGAAGAGAGGTGCCAAAGTCTTTTTTTCCCCACATTTTCCATAGTCATTTCACACGGGGTATTGCCAAATACAGAAACATAAAAGCAAGAAACACATGTATGTGTTATGTAAAAACACTTCACTTAATCCAATCTCACAGTTTAAAGTCTATAGTTCAAAATGAATAAATAAATAAATAAAAAAAACAAAAGAATATATTTAATCTGACCTCAGAGTATCCAGTTTACAGTGTGGACTCCCAACTCCAACAGACAAAAGTTTCACTCCTGAATCATGCAGGTTGTTGTTACTCAGGTTCAGCTCTCTGAGACTACCAAATTGAAACACGAGAACTGATGCCAAAGATTCACAGCTTCTTTCTGAAAGGCTACAGTTACTCAGTCTGAAAAATAAACAGATAATAAAGCAAACACTGGTGTTAAAGTGTTCTTAGTGTGGAGTTATCAATGTTTAAATCTGTCTGTGAAGGTTCTCAGTCATCCAGGTCATCGTAGTCAAAGGAGTTTGCAAAGAAAAGCGTCTGGACTTCTTTAAGTTGCTTGAAGACGTTTCACCTCTCATCCGAGAAGCTTCTTCAGTTCTAAGGTCAAATGGCCGAGAGTCCCAGATTTAAACCCAGTGGGAGAAGACAGGACTCCTTGGAAGACAGGACCAACTTCACACCCGATCAGATTTGCACACTGTTAGACCTCTGCCTTACCACCACATACTTCAAATACAACGAAGGCTTCTACAGACAAAAACATGGCTGTGCCATGGGCTCCCCTGTGTCACCTATTGTAGCCAACCTTTACATGGAGGAAGTGGAACGAAAGGCTCTTGGCTCTTTTAAAGGGAGAGTACCCAGCCACTGGTACAGATATGTAGACGACACCTGGGTCAAAATCAAGACACAAGAAGTGGAATCCTTCACTGTGCACATTAACGCTGTGGATAAAAACATCAAGTTCACCAGGGAAGACACAAAGGATAACTGCTTGCCTTTCCTGGACTGCGCTGTGCACATTGAAGAGAATGGCAACCTCAACATTGAAGTTTACCGGAAGCCCACACACACGGACCAGTACCTCCTCTTTGACTCCCATCACCCTCTGGAACACAAACTTGGGAGTAATTAGGACCCTACACCACCGGGCAGAACATGTTCCCTCTAAGCCTGAGGGAAAAAAGAAGGAACACACACATGTAAAGGAAACACTGAAAACATGCGGTTATCCTAACTGGGCGTTCATAAAGTCAGCAAAGATGCACAGAAAAGAAGATCGGACACCAGCGAGGGAGGATAAGAAAGACAGACGCAACAACGTTGTCATCCCCTATGTAGCCGGTGTATCAGAGAAACTCAGGAGAGTTTTCTCCAAGCACGACATCCCAGTGTACTTCAGACCCAGCAACACACTCAGACACAAACTGGTTCACCCGAAGACAAAACTCAAACACAGACTGAACAACGTGGTGTATGCGGTACAGTGCAGCGAGGAATGCCCAGACCTCTACATTGGAGAGACCAAACAGCTACTTCACAAGCGGATGGCACAACATAGAAGAGCCACCTCCACAGGACAAGACTCAGCAGTCCATCTGCATCTTAAGGATAAAGGTCACTCTTTCGAGGATGCCAATGTTCACATATTGGACAGAGAGGACAGATGGTTTGAAAGAGGAGTGAAAGAGGCCATCTATGTCCACTGTGAGCGACCATCTTTGAACAGAGGCGGTGGTTTACGACACCAACTGTCTGCCATCTATAATCCAGTTTTGAGTTCCCTCCCCAGACGCCTTAACGCCCACTCACATCCTGGGCCATCTGACCTCAGGAATTCACATGACAAGGTGGGGCCACGTTTCACAATGAGCTCACCCGAAATCCTGTCTGATTAGGTCCCACACCCGCTTTCACACCTTGGCGCATGTGATTAGAGCAGGGGTAGGCAACCTTTTTGATGGCGAGTGCCATCTAAAATTTCCTCAAAGGTCAAAGTGCCATATCAACCATTGCATTAACAAGAAATTTATTTACAACAATAACAATTGCATTTACAATATGTAACAGCATATCAACAGTTACACACCATAGAATAACTTTATAGAACTATATTTGCTGACAGATGTTGGCAAAGTGCAGATCAGCTATTTTCAAAAAACACTTTTTATACATAACAAAAACACCATAACAGCAAAGGAACTGTACAACAGAAAATGCAAATCCTGTTTATGGTCTCCTCACAACAGTGAAAAGAAAAAATAAACTGGGCTAATATGACATTTGTTAATACAGGGATATGCATGTTAATGTGATCCCTGTCCCTGCTTTGTATTTGCCAGTTGTGTTATCTGGGGATCACATCTTGTAACTTTAAGGAGCACACAGGTCTCTGAGTGTCCAGCAGTCAGACGGCAACGGGAGGCGCTAAGGACACTCTTCATGTGAGAGAAAATTTGCTCACAGAGATAGGTAGAGCCAAATACTGTCAATAGGGCCTGTGCAATGTTCTTAAGACAGTTAAACTTGTCTGGTAGTGATGTCCAGCAAGTGTAGATGCAAGCTCCATGATCACGCGCAGCTGTGGATTCTAGCTGCGTTCGTAGTTCTGCAAACTTTGTCACCCACAGAGTCGAGCTTTTCAGTTCAATCAGCTGCATTTCCATATCATCTGTGTCCAGCCATTTAAAAAGAGACAAATCCAGCTGCTCATTAAAGCTTTCTGGCTTGATAAGAAAAGAAAACATCGGTCCATACACCTGAAAGTCCCGAAAACGCGTTCTGAATTCTTTCTCGAGTCTTTGGGCGTACCGTGTATTTCCGTGGTGCTGATGCTGCGCTGTGCGGACAGCTCCTGAGGCGTTTGAAGTAGCGGAACGTGGAAGTTTCAACATCGCTGGAAAAAACTGCCAGTTTTGAACGAAAGCTTCCCGTGTGTCGCGCATATCTAAAACAGTTTGTCCGGATCCCTGCAGTTTGAGATTAAGCTCGTTGAGATGTCCCGTTATATCAGCGAGAAAGAAAAGTTTTTCAACCCACTTCTGCGTCTTGAGTTCGGGATGGCTTTGCCCCTTTTCTGCCAGGAATTTTTTACCACATCAAAACAATCCACAAATCGTTCCAGAACCTTTCCACAGCTAAGCCATCTGACCGCACAGTGGGCGGAATGTCTTTGCATGAGCTATCCATCTCCTCAAGCAGAGACTGGAATTGGCGGTGAGTCAAAGGAGATCGCTTAACTATAAAGTTCACGACTTTTGCCACTGTGGCCATGACTTCATGAAGATCTGAATTTGACATCTTGGCACACAGGTTTTCTTGGTGTATTATACAGTGTAGTTTCATAATGGGATGGCCAACTTGTTCCTCAATTAAGGTAACAGCGCCCCTGTGTTTCCCAACCATAGCGGGCGCACCATCAGTTGTCACAGCAAAAATCTTTGTAATGTCAATGCCTCGCTCATCAAAACACTCCTTAAAAACTTTGGCAATATCCTCACCTCGCGTTGTTTCAGGCATCGGGGTTAAACAGAAGAGTTCCTCTTGTACTGCCACATCACAGTATCTTACCATAACAGCCAAACGTGGAACGTCATTGATATCAACGCTTTCGTCCAAAGCTACACTAAACACCTGGGCTTCTTTCAAACCAGCTGTTTGTTGGGCTTTGACATTGTCACCCATTTCCTGGATGCGTCGTTCCACAGTTCTGGCTGATGCAGGTATGTCTTGTATCCTTTCTTTAATTGCATCTTTGTTTGGAAGCCCAGTAAATAACACTTCTGAGCTTGAGAGAAAAGCCTCCT
This sequence comes from Oreochromis aureus, assembly GCF_013358895.1. Taxonomy (NCBI): domain Eukaryota; kingdom Metazoa; phylum Chordata; class Actinopteri; order Cichliformes; family Cichlidae; genus Oreochromis; species Oreochromis aureus. The sequence goes on along the minus strand of NC_052944.1, from coordinate 134,178,018 downwards.
TAACAAATTCTCCGTCTGTAAACGGCTTTCCATGTTTAGCAATACAGTGTGCAATCGATAACTTGCTTCAGTTCCATGATGTTTTGCAGCTGTAAAAATTTTAGAGTACTTGCTTGTTTAGCATATCTTGACACAGCACGTGTAATTGATTCAACTTTCTCTGCCTCATCCTTGAAGGATTTTTGATGTTTCGTCTCAAAATGTCGTTTAACACTGGAAGTCCGCAAACAACACTCTCGAGGCAAAGGGCACATACAGCACGATCTTTCTGTTGCACAAATCCCCAGTCTTCCGTCCAAATTGGCATAAAAGACCGAATCATCTTTTTGGCTCGCTTTGAGGCCATAATTCACAGGACTGGCTAGCTAGCTACATCCCTCTCGTCTGTGTAATTTTTAGCCAGTTACAAGTAAAACAAGGAGGTGGGGCTTTACCGTTACCAAAAAAAAAAAAAAAAAAATCATCGGGCCACCGAGCAAATGCCCGGTATGCCCGATGGCCAATCCAGCTATGGTCGTGCGTGCCATCAGTTAACCCTTCGCGTGCCAACGGTGGCACGCGTGCCTAGGGTTGCCGACCCCTGGATTAGAGGATCACCAGGGGGTCCTTTGTCCCTCCTTGGGGGGATTCTCCCACTGGGTTTAAATCTGGGACTCTCGGCCATTTGACCTTAGAACTGAAGAAGCTTCTCGGATGAGAGGTGAAACGTCTTCAAGCAACTTAAAGAAGTCCAGACGCTTTTCTTTGCAAACTCCTTTGACAATGTTTAAATCTGTTTTTTCCTAATACTTGAATAAGACAGAACAATACATACATACATATACATACATATATACATACATATACATACATATATACATATGTATGTATGTATGTATGTATGTATGTATGTATGTATGTATGTGTGTGTATATACACACACATATATATATATATATACACACACACATATACATATACACACACATATACATATGCACACACATATATACATACATACATATACACACACATACATACACACACACACACACACACACACACATACACACACACACACATACATACACACACACATTCATACACACACACATTATATATATATATATATATATATATATACACATCTCCGATGTTGTTCCCGGGATCTGCTGGAGCCACTTGCCTAGCTTGGGAGTCACCGCACCTACTGCTCCGATTACCACGGGGACCACCGTTACCTTCACCCTCCACATCCTCTCGAGCTCTTCTCGGAGCCCTTGGTATTTCTCCAGCTTCTCGTGTTTCTTCTTCCTGATATTGCTGTCATTCGAACCGCTACATCGATCACTCGGCCGTCTTCTCCTGTTTGTCTACCACCACTATGTCCGGTTGGTTAGCCACCACCATTTTGTCCGTCTGCATCTGGAAGTCCCACAGGATCTTAGCTCGGTCATTCTCCATCACCCTTGGGGGCGTCTCCCATTTTGACCTCGGGACTTCCAGGTTATACTCGGCACAGATGTTCCTGTACACTATGCCGGCCACTTGGTTATGGCGTTCCATGTATGCCTTGCCTGCTAGCATCTTGCACCCTGCTGTTATGTGCTGGATTGTCTCAGGGGCATCTTTACACAGCCTGCACCTGGGGTCTTGCCTGGTGTGATAGACCCCAGCCTCTATGGATCTTGTACTCAGAGCTTGTTCTTGTGCTGCCATGATTAGTGCCTCTGTGCTGTCTTTCAGTCCAGCTTTGTCCAGCCACTGGTAGGATTTCTGGATATCAGCCACCTCTCTATCTGCCGGTGGTACATACCGTGCAGGGGCCTGTCCTTCCATGATGGTTCCTCGTCTCCCTCCTCTTTCTTGGGTTTCTGCTGCCTGAGGTATTCACTGAGCACTCGGTCAGTTGGGGCCATCTTCCCAATGTATTCTTGGATGTTCGTTGTCTCATCTTGGACTGTTGTGCAGACACTCACCAGTCCCCGGCCCCCTTCTTCCGCTTAGCGTACAGCCTCAGGGTGCTGGACTTGGGGTGAAACCCTCCATGCATGGTAAGGAGCTTTCTTGTCTTGATGTCAGTGGCTTCTATCTCCTCCTTTGGCCAGCCTATTACCCCAGCAGGGTACCTGATCACGGAGAGGGCGTAGGTGTTGATAGCCCGGATCTTGTTCTTACCGTTAAGCTGACTCCTCGGGACTTGCCTGACCCTCTGCAGGTACTTGGTGGTTGCAGCTTTTCTAGCGGCCTCTTCATGGTTCCCATTCGCCTGCGGGATCCCCAGGTACTTGTAACTATTCTCTATGTCTGCAATGTTGCTTTCTGGAAGTTCAATCCCCTCAGTTCTGACTACCTTCCCTCTCTTTGTTACCATCCGACTACACTTCTCCAGTCCGAACGACATTCCAATGTCATTGCTGTATAGCCTGGTAGTGTGGATCAGTGAATCGATGTCTCGTTCACTCTTGGCATACAGCTTGATGTCATCCATGTACAGGAGGTGGCTGACAACCACTCCGTTTCATAGTCTGTATCCGTAGCCAGTCTTGTTAATGATCTCACTGAGGGGGTTCAGGCCTATGCAGAACAGCAGTGGGGACAGAGCATCTCCTTGGTAGATCCCGCACTTCATGGTGACTTGTGCTATGGGCTTGGACTTGGCCTCTAGTGTTGTACGCTGTTGATCTTGTACAGTTCTAGGCATTCCATTATCCAGCTGTGGGGCATTGAGTCATAGGCCTTCTTGTAATCAATCCAGGCTGTGCACAGCTTGGTCAGTCTGGTCTTGCAGTCTCGGCTGACTGTTCTGTCTACCAGTAGCTGGTGTTTTGCGCCTCTGGTATTCTTGCCAATCCCTTTCTGTGCCCCGCTCATGTATTGACCCATGTGCCTGTTCATCTTAGCCGATATGATGCCTGACAGGAGCTTCCATGTAGTACTGAGGCAGGTTATTGGTCGGTAGTTGTATGGGACCAGTCCCTTCTTGGGGTCCTTGGGGATCAGGACCGTCCGACCTTCGGTTAGCCATTCCGGGTGTCTCTCGTTAACTAGCAGCTGGTTCATTTGTGCTGCCAGATGCTCGTGGAGTGCAGTCAGCTTCTTCAGCCAGTAGGCGTGAACCATGTCGGGCCCTAGTGCTGTCCAACTCTTCATACTGGAGACCCTTTCTTGGATGTCTGCCACTGTGATGGTTACTAGACCCTATTCAGGGAGGTCGCTATGGTCTGCCCTCAGATCCACTAGCCACTGAGCATTGCCGTTATGGGTTGCGTCCTTCTCCCATATGCTCTTCCAGTATTGCTCCGTCTCCAGCCTTGGTGGTGCTGTTCTCTTATTGTTCCCTTGACACTGAGAGTACACCTTTGCTGGTTCTGTGGAGAACAGCTGGTTTATTCTCCTGCCTTCTATCTCTCTGGTGTACCTCCTCAAGCGGCTGGCCAAGGCTGTGAGTCTTTGCTTGGCAGTTTCTAAGGCCTCAGGTATGGACAGCTTGCTGTATTTCTTATGCACCTTCTTTGTCGCGCCTTTCTGCAACTCCGTTAGTTGGCTAACCTCCCTCCATGCTACTTTGATCTTGCCCTCTAGCCTCCTTCTCCATGGAGGGTACTGCCCCTTGTGGCTGTTCAACTTGTAGCCAAGCATCTCACTGATCACTGCTGCCGTATTGTAGATCAGCTTGCTAGTGTCGGTAATCGTGGTTGTAGTATCATCCGTAGTGCTGCATTAACATCATCTAGCAGACCTTTTGAGGGTACTTCACGTAATCTTGGTAACCGGCTACGGGGGGGATCCAGGTTTCAAGCTTGGCCATGATCCTATCTTTCAGGTCAGTTCCTCTGGCACTCAACGATCCTTCTCCCTATCGCACTTGGGGCTATGTACCCAATCTCGGGTGGGGTGATGATATCTCCCCCTGACCTGGCATCCTGACTCCTCCTTGCCGTAGCATTTATGTTGTACCTCGTCAATCTCTAGCTGTGAGAGCAGTCCCTTCTTTCGAATGTTGGAACACTGAGCTACTAGTTGTTTCGCCGTCATTGTGGATGTTGGGTATCGAAGAATCCATAGGTCCCTCATCCTATTCATGTAGCCCCTTCCGCCAGGGTTACTTGCGTTGTAGCATTCCAACCACGCCCTGTTTTCGTCTCTTGCCCACCGATGACTTCTTGTTCCAGTAGTTCCAGAGGCGTAGTAGGGAAAGGTGTTTTGTTTCCTTTGCAGGAGATTTCGGGACCACAGCGACCACAGGGGTGGCGAGATTCCAGGGAGCACCGGACCGAACTGAACCACCAGAAAGGGGCACCCAAAAGAAGCATAGAGCACAAGAGTTCAAGAAATTTGTTGTTTAGGAGATTAAAAGCTTGTTAAGGTTAAATGTGAGCATAAAAGTAATGAAGAGTAATGAGAGCAACTTGAGTAATAGTTTGCAGGATTCCTATGTGATGTAAATTGCCCAAGAAATAGTGTTAAGACCGGATTTATGTTACCCGTAGAGGAGGTGAAAAAACTTAACTCTATAGAGGCTGTTTCCAAAGAGTAATATGGGACCTCTTAATAGGATAAAGTTAATTATATATGATTGGATTTTATAGTGAGCATTGAGGGAAGCCAGAAATGGGGTCAAATTGTGACTCTGGGGTCAAAAGGGGATGGTAGGAAGAGAAGCAATGATAGCTCACAGCCCAGCGTAAACGCGAGGTGCTGTATAAGGGCTTGATTTAGTTGTTTGATTTATTTGTTGTGGGTACAAGTAATTATGCTATAGTAATAAGGGAACATTGAAAGTGTACAACTCGTTGAGGGGACGGAGGACCTAAAGGGTTGGGAAGTTGGAAGGTTTCATTTTTGATATGATTTCCTTTGTTATATTTTAGCTATTATTCTCACATGAGTTAATGGGATAAATTAGGGTTTATGTCGTCTTTTAAAAAAAAGACGAAAAGGGGAAACTGTTGGGGTTTGAATATATAATCTGAATGTGCATTTGCTGATTATATTGTTTTAATATAAGAGAGGCCTAACTCTAAGTACAGTCTGTGCCAAAAAGTACCGACAGGAAACTGCATGTTTTTGTAGAGCATGCTTTTGCAGCCAGAAAGTGAAACTAAGCAGAGTCTTTGATCGAAACTTAACCTCCTAAGACCCGAACTCTTCCACGACATGCATTTTTAATTTCTCTTTGATATTTGGGCATATTGGGGGCCTATGAATGTAAAAACAAAGAATTACCAGATTTATTTTTTACCTTATTTTTGTTTCTAAGAAAAATGAGAGCCACAAATGAGGATATTCATTTAAAATTTTGATAGAACAGTAGCAGTATAATGTCCTCGTAAGTGGATATCAGGCCCATGTAGAGCAAAATTGAGTATTTTGGTCAAAATAACCAAAAATGTGATGTCCACATATGTGGACGGCAGGTCCTAGGAGGTTAAAGTGTGGTGTGACGTAGAGAGCAAGTATATAAATACCTAGGCTTCCATTTGTGCTTCAGACCTGGGGTTGTGTGTTTTGTGTTCAGGTCTCCATATCCCGGATATGTAAATTAAAGATCATTGTTTGAGTTTCACCACTTTGACCACTTTCGTGTCTTTCTTGGCCGTAAAGAATACAAAAGAACCGGAATTTAATAGTAGCCAAAGTGGTGTGAGTGCCTTCCTCTCCTCCATGCTGATGTTGGATGCTGGGGACTTTGCATTGCTGAGACAGGCTGAAACCTTCGTTCGCAGTTACTCTGCTTCCACTTCTGCAATATTGTTGTTACAAATTGCTGTTTCTGTGGCTGTGATCAGCTCCATGAGGGGGATTGGGTGAGCTGTCTGTCAGACAAATTCTTCACACACTTGTCCACATCCTCGGTGTCACATCCTTCTCTCTTCTGGGCGTTGAGGGCACTCTCCATATTTTGCTGTGGTTTCCAACGTACAACAACTGTGGTGCAATGTCCACTCCCAATGGGAAGGAGACAATAGAATATAATGCAACTACTGTGCAAGAATACTTAAGATCAGCCTTTAGAATAAGAGTGTATAGGATGCAGTGTGCTAATCTCCAGATGCATCTGTAAGGGAAATGAGAAATAAAAGGATTGTGTGAACATTAGAACATCTCTCCATGATCTCTACCAAGACCGAAGAATCGTAGAAGTCGGTGAACTTCATTACACTTTCCTTCATGTCTCATCCAGTTTATGCTAGTTTATTTCAATTTTATTGATCACTACTGTTAGATTTGTATTGTTTATTGTCATTTATGCTTAGAGATATTTACTCATATATGCTTAGAGTTTTATAATTAGGTGTAGATTGGTAGAGGTTTGATCCTTAATAGTCTGCAAGCTTTGTGTGCATTCCAGAGCTCTCTGACTTTCACACCCACATCCTGGGAGCATGGGAGAGGTCGTACCTTGTCTTATTGTTTTATGGTAGGATAAACGTATCTATGTCTGTTTTGGGCTAAGTGCCTTTTGTTTAGATGAACTGCTGGACTTCCAGGCCAGCAGGTTTAGGAAGCCATTAATGGGTTCACACACACACACACACACACACACACACACACACACGGTATGTTATATGTTAATGACCCTATGCATATTCATGTAACCACAATAAAAGAGCAGTGTTACGGGGGAGCGGACGAGAGCAACTGGGGTCAAGCGAAGGAACGGCGCCTGTCCAGTTCTCTCCCGTGCACGTGAAAGAATGTTGCCTACTCGGGTCTTGCTTTGCTGTGTAATTACATTGCCTTCAACGTTCCAGCGAATAGGTTTAAGCTATAAACCTATCATTAATTGGTCCTTCGACGCCGGATCCCTGGAGTCGCCATTCACCGAGGAGAGAACCCTGACGTCAGCGAGACGTGAGAATTTGTCATCGGGCCGGTGGATGAGCTGTCCGTTTTCTCTCCCCGACGAATGACGATCGGCGGGATCCGAGGCTGATATTACACGCTAAGCAACGCCGAGTAAGTTGAGAGAGCGACTCTATAGTCGCAAAACTGGGTTAAGGTCTCGAAAGAGAGGTTTTGGTAAAATCGCCCAAGGGCCCAAGCGTCCGGTGTGTGTCCGAGGTTTTGAAATCGCCCTGGGTTTGTGTCCCGAGCGTCCCTTCATTGGGCTTTATCGCGCGACTGGGTTAGTGTCCCAGAACTGGGTTAGGGTCCCAGGATTGGGTTAGGGTCCCAGAACTGGGTTGGTGTCCCGAGCGGTCCGGTGTGAGTCCGGAGTAGGCCTATTTTGTGTTGTTGTTGTGTGAATGCTGCGGAGCAGGCATGGTCTGTGACACGGTTGTTGTTATCATGGGTTCCCGAGCAAGTAAGACTGCCTCACAGGGAGACAACACATTTTTGCAAGAATTTACTCCCAACAGTGCGAGGTATTTATATTCTCATAACTGTCATGAGCGTAAACTGGTCGCGGGAGAATCTCAAATGTTAGAAGTTTTCAGGAAAACAGCAGCCTTGAAGAGCGTGTGGAGAAGGCCAGCCCACATCAGCAACAGTTAAGCTATGCTCTGGTGAATGGCTTTCCCCACTCCTTGCTGACACAAAATGTTTAGATGATTCTTTAGATTGCCCTGATCGACAACGGCCTGTGCTCCAGACCATTAATTTAACCAGTTGTTAACAGTAATCTGCATTAAGCTTAGGGTTGCTCAAATTCAGTACAATGACATATGAGATGAAGTAAAATAGGCAAATATTTTACCTAATTACGTGCATAGAGGCACTTGACCTGTTTGAAAACTGTCATCCTAATATGAGCCATTGTTGAGATATAGAGCACACCTGTGAATACAACTATTATGCTGAACCCTGTGTGAAACAGCTGAAAACTACATGATGGAGAAGCTGAGTGAATATGAAAATGTAAGTCTTTGCCACTGTGGGCAAAGCACACAACCACTGTGTGAGGTTGTGTTGCTGTCTCTTCTGAGCTGATGAGCAAGCTACACATTATCAGATCAGGAGCTGCTGAGAACTCATCAAAGAAAGGGAAGAGAACTATGATAACTCGGTATGTAGCGTATCCGTGAGTTCAGCTTCTTCTTTCAGATGCACAGCAGTTTTCCTGGATCTTGATTCATGTGTGTAGAGTGTTCATAGCATCAGCATCATGTTTTTGTTTATTTGCTTTGTTGGGTTGAAAAATAATTAAATAAACTTGTGATCATACTTATGGATCACCATGGCACATATCATCAGCCATATGATTTATTTATGCAGATGAAAAGAGTGAGTGTGAATGTGCCTGAAGTCACAGTGTGTGTGCGCTGTGTAAACGTAATTGTCACAAATTGTGAGACTGGTGATTCTGCAGGTCACCAGCTAGTGTAAAGAAAAAAAGAGTAAAACAGAGACAAAATCTACATTGTAGATGAAAATAATCATAGGAAAAAGGTTTTGTGTTTATCAGCCAAGAACAACTACAATCTCATTTTCTGCCTTTAAGGAAGAAGAGTTCAAAAAACAGAGAGAGATGTGTGTTGGTTAAGCAGTGATAATAATAATGGAAATGTCTCAGTGTGTCACTTTCAGATGAAAAGGAGACCTGGATCATTTTCCCCATGCAGCAGTCGGAATAAAGTTATAGTTTAATATCATTGGAAATGTTCAGGCCAATTTCTGGCTAACTTATTTACAGCTCCATGTGTCCCTCATCCTCACAAGTGAGCTCTCACTCCTCCCTGAAGACAAGGAATGCAGTTCCAAAGAGCAATAACATGGCAGATAAAGAGACAGCAGCAAAGTCCTGAGCAAAGAGACCCAGCAAGCAGCAGCAGTGTGGACAAACAGCAGTGGAGAAGAAGAGCAAACCATCATCCTGACTGGATGAAATGGCACTGTGTTTCCAACAAGCTGCAAAGTCACTGTGCTTGTGAAAAGAATGTTTGAGGAGAACTGAGGAGACTGTTGGAGTTTGACATTTGCCACCATTGGAGAAAATGGCAAGAAGAGACAGTGGAACAGAGGACAAAGCTGAAGAAGAACTGCCGGCTGTTGGACTGTTGAAGTGGGAGAGGACAACAGAGTGAGAGTAAGTAAGGACACAGAGGAAAGCTGTTGTTTAATGTGGGAAATCAAAATTTAGGTTAGCAAACCTGGGGAAAAGAACACTGACTGCTTAAGTGGAAAATTGTGAAGGAATCTGAAACACTGCAAAAAGAAACATGTACAAAATCACACACACAAGCAGAACATGCATTAACCCTACTAACACAAACACAAGAGAGCTCATGAAGATTAGGCAGCATCTTGAGCATGTGAGTCTGTTTATCATCTTGTACAAGTCACCTCGTGTGATGCAAAGATCAGTGGACTCATAGCACATTGGTTACAAAATGATCAATTAATAGCAGAGAAGTGTGTAGGAAAGGCAGCTTTAAGAACATGCCCTGCTGGAGATGCAGCTCCACAGGCACATTGATTAAACCTGCCTAATAACACAAACATACATGCAATGAAAATCAGCTTGTTATCTCTCATCAGTGTTAAAATAGTGTAAATTTAACAGATGCTTGTTATCAAATGCTGAATTTATCCAATGCTGACAGTTAACTCTCTAGGTTGCAGGACAACAGTTTAACTTTTGTGGGAAAAAAGATTCTGGTTTGACCAACCAGTGATCAGACAATAAATTTAGGTGTTAATATAGTAAATTGGGAGATGCTTTCTGCCTGATTGATGCAGCACAAAATATTTTACTGTATGAGGGAAAATTCTATTTTTGTGATAATATTTTGAACATGCATTTCTGTTGTCCTGTCAACTTAGTGGGTTAATGGCTGATATGAAAATTAGTTGATAGTTCTTAGGTTAATGAAAGGTGATTGAATTCTAGCACGAGTGAATGGGATGTGTTGGAGTTTGTTAGAGTGGAGACTCTAAAACACTGAGTTTCCTGTTGTGATGTGCAAGTGACTCCTGTACCCAGATACACAACTCTGAATATATAAGAACAAACTTCTTTTGTGAAATGCATGACAACATGTCACATGTTTATGATGACGGGGAAAAAGGAAAATTAAATAAAATTTGTGGCCTAAATGAGTGAAAAGTACAGCCCTGGGGAATACAATTCATAGCTAATGAGACATGAGGCTTATGTTGTGTGTTGTGCGGCTGATGGTTGGTTTTGAATTAATCTAGCTGATGATTTTTCTTTTGTTGTGAAGTTGAGCCTGCCAATTAGTATGATGGTATGATAAACCATGCGAATGGTATGATTTACCCTCCTGAGATGAGGAGCATGTGTCATGACTTAACGAGGCCTTTTTATTTTGATACTTTCACAGTGCACTGAAAATTTTATTGATAATCTCTGTTTGAGCAAATCTGCACGATTAGAACGGAAGCGCTATACGACGCGTCGTCGAGAAAATTGTTGCAAGTGAGTTTCTCCACATTAAAATGGGCTCAGGAGAAAGTCACTTATCTGGGACAATTAGAAAATAAGTTCCTGTCCAAAAGGATTCAACGAGAAAATCCAGTCTAAATTCTTTTCTTTTGAATGACGTCATTTTGCTGAGAAGTGGAAATGAAAATGCGACAATAATTTCCACTGTCAGCAAAGAAAGAATGAATGAATGCATGAATGAATGAGTGAGAGAAAATAAAACTGACTGACTGGTGAAAGCGGACAGAAGCTGACAGACTGACATCACTGTGCGAAGTTAACCCCCACCCGACAAAGGTGCAGATGAATTTATGTGTGTTTCTTTTTACAGGAGCAGAAAGATGACAGCAACATTTGAGGTTGCGTGAGCTTTGGCTTTACCGATTTAACCTTTTAAATGCCACTTTCTGTGTCTGTGCATCTATCAGGGGTGTTATTCACTACCTTGTGTTGCTCACAGAGGTAACTGTGAGAAAGTGTGTATACACCTGCGCAGCGCTAACATTTCTACAGCATTACAGTTCTTCATGTGATTTGATCATGTGATTTATACCAGGATAGCTGGTTGATGTTTTCTACTACAGGAGTTTTGGGTTTATGTGTGAAGAAAACTGTGTTTACAGGTTATGAGTTGGTGATGCTGTTACACTGTGTTTTTGGGAAAATGTGAAGGTTACTTTGACGATGTGAATAACATGTGAGACATTCCCTGTGTTGAAACTAGTGTCACTTCTTTCCACAGCTATGGATGGCTAACTTTATGGTCTTTTTACAGCACCTCTGGAACCTGTCAACTTGTGCCTGACCTCCAGGATTGTCCATGTGTGTTGCTAATGTTTGTTTTTTCTAAGAGTGCATGTAGAGGATTCAGCAGAGATGGACAAGTAACATGAGAAAGCAACTAAGAGATGCAGTGTTTGTGGAATAGTTTAATATGGGGCTCATTAGCTGGCCACTACTGAGCTCCTAGTGTTAAATACATGGAGTGACTTTGCTTAAGGGAAGTCACCGATTACATTAATGTTAACTGAGTACATGGGATGATCCATGTCTGAGGCAAATTATGCCAATAATTGTAGTTTACTGATTTCAGAAAACCTGCACATGATACTTGTCCTGTTGATGCTTTATTACTCTAATGATACAATTGTTTATAAGTGTGAAGGTTGATTTCACTTCCAGATCTTGTTTTCCAGGCCATGATGGTGTGTATGATGGCTCCAGGCGGAGCCAGATGTTGAGCACACTTACTGTGCAAAACACACTAACATCTTTTATTGTAGGGTTATGGAGCTACTCCAGAGGAGATGCCCTGATGTTGCCTGGGACGTGATCTAGCTAACCTTTTTCTTTAAGACAGGAATCTAGGGTTTGATGAGTTGACTCATGGGAGTGTCCATGCGTCAAGAGGAGGGGTCCAGAATTATATTAATTATCTTTTCTATGTTTTCTAAACTATGTTTTTATGATTTTTGTGTGATTAACAGTTCATTTACGGGTATTAAACTTATGCAAAGTGGTGCATCTGTGTTCAGATGAGGCTTTAATGGCCTATAAGTGAAGTTCACTGAACTAAGGAATGTGGTTTGATGATGCTTTACATGCTCTCCAAATAGGAGTTTTTCCTCCTAGCAAGGAAATACAGGTGCAGCAGTCAGAGTATTGCTGAAAGGAATCTCCTGACAAATCTTCAGAGGCCCAGTGAGAAGCAACCCATTCCAGGCATAGCTGACAGCCCAGGCAGTGGTTGAGGTCAAAGGTCGAGCTGTTTGGGGCCCATCATGAGATCAGATTTCGGAGCCACAGCAAGGACCATGAAGCTGCGTTGGAATGAGAGCTGTGCCAAGGGGGCTTTCCAGAGGCCAACAGAGGAGATTGTGGATGACAGATGGGCACCTGAAGGATGAGGGGAGCGTGCCAAGCTCCATCGACAACGCAGGGGGAGTTCGAGGATGGCATCATGATTCTGTGAGAAGCACAGGAACCAGAAGCTATGGTGGTGATGACAGCAGTTTCCTATGAACATCACCTAATGCTGTGTCACTATACTGTGCATACATGGCACACTGAAGACTGCTGGGACCATAACAGCAGTAAGATAACTGGATCCAGCACCCTTTCCACAGAGGGGTTTCCTGTAGAGGATGGACAATGGAGGAGTCATAAATATCCCCCACAGGACGGAGGCCTGAAGTGAGGTGATGGGGGTTGGTAGAGGCCATAAAACTAGAGTGCTGAAGAGGTCTGCAGCTTTCAAGATAGCTGAGACCCATGTTGACAAACAACAAACTCAACTGGTATGTTTGAATGTCTATTCTACATACATTTGGACTCTGGTCCTATGGACAGTGATGGAAACAACTGGGAGACATTTATGACGTCCTGCAGAACTTAAACCACTCTGCAGAGAGACGTGTGATTTGCATGTCTTGCGGAGGAGCACCACCAAGCTGGAGTGTTTTTGAAAATGTTAATTTCTCTTTTGACCATTAACAATTCATTTGTTCACTTGTAGGATGCAGTTTACCATTGAATGAGATCAATGAGAACTTGGATAACTGCTAATACATTTGTCAAACTGTGTACGTTTACATATGCTGAGTATAAAAATGTTTGCATTGACACTGACAGACATGACGTGATCATAACTGGGGACTTTTCTAGCATAATTGCCAAAAGGGGGGAAATGTTAGATTTGTATTGTTTATTGTCATTTATGCTTAGAGATATTTACTCATATATGCTTAGAGTTTTATAATTAGGTGTAGATTGGTAGAGGTTTGATCCTTAATAGTCTGCAAGCTTTGTGTGCATTCCAGAGCTCTCTGACTTTCACACCCACATCCTGGGAGCATGGGAGAGGTCGTACCTTGTCTTATTGTTTTATGGTAGGATAAACGTATCTATGTCTGTTTTAGGCTAAGTGCCTTTTGTTTAGATGAACTGCTGGACTTCCAGGCCAGCAGGTTTAGGAAGCCATTAATGGGTTCACACACACACACACACACACACACACACACACACACGGTATGTTATATGTTAATGACCCTATGCATATTCATGTAACCACAATAAAAGAGCAGTGTTACGGGGAGCGGACGAGAGCAACTGGGGTCAAGCGAAGGAACGCGCCTGTCCAGTTCTCTCCGTGCACGTGAAAGAATGTTGCCTACTCGGTCTTGCTTTGCTGTGTAATTACATTGCCTTCAACGTTCCAGCGAATAGGTTTAAGCTATAAACCTATCAACTACCTCAGTTTTACATGATAATCAGAATCAGAAAGGGTTTAGTTCCAAATGTTGATCAGATTTACAACATTGGGAAATTGCTGCAGTACTTTGTGCAAAACATACTATAAGACAAACACTTAAATATAAATGATCAGATGATCAGTGCAAAAATGGAACAGATGCAGAGAACACAATACAGGCTCATGTGTTTTCATACATTTTAACATGGTCTCTTTTCAATTCAGTTACAACAAAATACATTTTGTCTTCAAAACTCTGTGTGATCATCACAACACACTCAATATAATTTTTTAAATTAAACCACATACCTCAAAATCCTGTGGGTCCCACGATGCATGTATCTCTGGCGAGTCTGGAAAGCAATGTCTGGGTGGTAGTAGAGTGTTGGGAACAACAACTGGCCGTGAAGACGCAGGAGCTCAGCGGCCATATAGAAAAACAGTCCAGCCGTAGGATGGTAGATGAGCATTAGAAGAATCCAGAATAGTTTTGAACAGCTCAAGAACATATTGGCTCACACTTTAGACAATGGAGAGGAGAAAGCCAAGCTGGCTGGAGCGACAGTCAGCTCAAACAGTTAGCTAGTACAAGGTAGTATAACTCATTGAGAAGTAGATGTCAGAGCAGAGCTGAGTCGGCAGATGTTGTGGGCAAAAATTACAAAACAATCCCTGGAGAAGACTGATCTGGTCCTGAAGTGTGTATGTCCATGTTCATTCAAATCTGCATTTCAAATAATCCAAATGACAGCAGCCAGATGTGCCAACGTTCATTCAAGCCGGAAACTTGATAGTCAAAATGGTAGTTTAATAAGTGTTACAACAAATAATGTCTCAGAAATAATACAATTTTCTATTTCTATAATTTTTTTTATATATTGGGACCTATATGGGAAGTATAATATATTAGATCCAGAGCTGATGATAATTAAATTTAATATTTAAAATTTTTGAAGGACTGGCACCCATTACTCTGTATAAATTTTTAAACTGCACACACTTGCTTTTTTCTTATCTAGTACCAACATTTTAAAAGTAAAGGGATGAGCACAGATATACTTACAGAGCGTTGGTGGAGGCTTTGACCACTGGCAGCAGCCTCAGAAGAGCCTCCTCTGTAGCAGAGTATTTCTTCAGGTCAAACACATCGAGATCTTTTTCTGATGACAGTAAGATGAAGACCAGAGCTGACCACTGAGCAGGAGACAGTTTATCTGTGGAAAGACTTCCTGATCTCAGGGACTGTTGGATCTCCTCCACTAGAGAACGATCATTCAGTTCATTCAGACAGTGGAACAGATTGATGCTTTTCTCTGCAGACAGATTCTCACTGAGCTTCTTCTTGATGTACTGGACTGTTTCCTGATTGGTCTGTGAGCTACTTCCTATCTGTGTCAGCAGACCTCTTAGGAGAGTCTGATTGGTCTGCAGTGAAAGACCCAGGAGGAAGCGGAGGAACAAGTCCAGGTCTCCATTTGGACTCTGTAAGGCCTTCTTCACAGCACTCTGGTGGAGAGATTGTATTTTTGGTTTGCTAATTAACTTAGACCACATGGACGTTGTTTGTTGTTCTTCCAGCAGATTGAGTCCAGAGTTGATGAAGGTCAGATGGACATGAAGAGCAGCCAGAAACTCCTGAACACTCAGATGGATGAAGCAG
The DNA here is from genome assembly GCF_013358895.1 of Oreochromis aureus. Classification (NCBI taxonomy): domain Eukaryota; kingdom Metazoa; phylum Chordata; class Actinopteri; order Cichliformes; family Cichlidae; genus Oreochromis; species Oreochromis aureus. The sequence continues at coordinate 134,162,736 of NC_052944.1, read as the reverse complement.
AATACCTTGTCCTGGTACAGTCCTCTCTCCTCTTTAAAGACCTGTGTGAACACTCCTGAGTACACTGAGGCTGCTCTGATATCGATGCCACACTCTGTCAGGTCTGATTCATAGAAGATCAGGTTTCCTTTCTGCAGCTGATCAAAAGCCAGTTTTCCCAGAGACTCAATCATCTTCCTGCTCTCTGGACTCCAGTGTGGATCTGTCTCAGCTCCTCCATCATACTTGACCTTCTTCACTTTGGCCTGAACCACCAGGAAGTGGATGTACATCTCAGTCAGGGTCTTGGGCAGCTGTCCTCCCTCTCTGGTTTTCAGCACATCCTCCAGAACTGTAGCAGTGATCCAGCAGAAGACTGGGATGTGGCACATGATGTGGAGGCTTCGAGCTTTCTTGATGTGGGAGATGATCCTGCTGGCCTGCTCCTCATCTCTGAACCTCTTCCTGAAGTACTCCTCCTTCTGTGGGTCAGTGAACCCTCTGATCTCTGTCACCATGCCAACACAGTCAGGAGGCATCTGATTGGCTGCTGCAGGTCGTGTGGTTATCCAGAGGCGAGTAGAGGGAAGCAGTTTCCCCCTGATGAGGTTTATCAGAAGCACATCCACTGAGGTGGACTTTCTAGGGTCAGTTAGGATTGTAGTTTTGTGGAAGTCCAGAGGAAGTCGACACTCATCCAGACCATCAAAGATGAACACAACCTGGAAGTCTTCAAAGCTGCAGATTCCTGCTTCTTTGGTTTCAGTAAAGAAGTGATGAACAAGTTCCACCAAGCTGAACTTTTTCTCTTTCAGCACATTCAGCTCTCTGAAAGTGAATGGAAATATGAACTGGATGTCCTGGTTGGCTTTGTCTTCAGCCCAGTCCAGGGTGTATTTCTGTGTTAAGACTGTTTTCCCAATGCCAGCCACTCCCTTTGTCAGCACTGTTCTGATTGGTTCGTCTCTTCCAGGTGAGGCTTTAAAGATGTCTTCTTGTCTGATTGTTGTTTCTGGTCTGTCTGGTTTCCTGGATGCTGTTTCAATCTGTCTGACCTCATGTTCATCATTGACCTCTGCAGTCCCTCCCTCTGTGATGTAGAGCTCTGTGTAGATCTGATTCAGAAGGGTTGGGTTTCCTGCTTTAGCGATCCCCTCAAACACACACTGGAACCTCTTCTTCAGGGTAGATTTAAGGTTACGACGACAAACTGAAGCTGGAAGTTCTGAATGGAAAAAAAAAGTATAATATCACTTAGAAGTGGAAATAAACACTTACTAAAAGAATTAAGAGATGTTGGTCCATAATTTAAGAGATTAGAAAATGTTCATTTATCCAGCAGCTTAAATCTTTAGATAAATCCTCTTACTGCTCTGCAGACGGTCAGCCAGCTCCTCCTGCTTCATTCTCCTCAGGAAGTCCACTGTGATCTTCACAAACGCCTCTCTGCTGCTCCTCTTCTCATCATCCTCCCTCTGACTCTCCAAGCATTCTGGGTAATCTGGACTCAGAACCTTCTGGATCTTCTTCAGCTCGTTCTTCACAAAAGTGATGATGTTGTCCTCCAGCAGCTGGAACAGAATACTTTATGAATGAGCCAAGCAAACTGAAATCATGGAGCCAAACATCAGATCCATGTTGGACACATTGATAATCCACTGGTCTACAAAGAGCAGCATGGAGATGACTGTGAACAGAATAGATGTAACAGTAGTTGTTGTACATGTACAGACCATAAATATGGAGTCCAGCTGTGTTTGATGCTGCTGGGCAGACTGACCACTGGGAACCTCTGAGCTCTGCTGGTCCACTCTGTGGAGGAACCATGAAGAATTAGTTCTAGCACAGGATAAAGATCCAGTAGTTTCTGATGCATGTTATTTATCAGAGAATAAACAACAGGCCCTCAGTTTACCTGCATGCATCCTGTCAGCTGTTTAACACCTGCTGCTAATTCAAGAAACATGCCCACAGAAATATTACATCATCAGTTTTTTAATAGTTATTCAACTGTATTCTAAGCACCAGGTATCTGTTAGAATTTTTAGAGTTTACTTAACTAAAAATGAATGAGGTTAACATATAATTTTTTCTTTGTTTGTTTCGGTCATGTTATGTTTAACTGTAAAAGGTTTGTTACAAACTATGAAACACATCGTGCAGACTTCTGGATGTTAGAAGAAAACTAATACTGCTCATGAATGAGACTAAAGGCACGAAGGTGTCCTTTAAAACTAAACATGTTGATAGGACCTCCCTATTTATATCATGGTTTATGATACAGCACGTGTATTTCGGTAACAGCCTACTTATTTCAGTGTAGTGGTGTACAGTCACACAGCTCATGTGGGTGTTATCTGTGATACTCCTTAACTATAATTTATCCAAGTTAACATCAGTTAACCATTCAAACAGTTCTTTTGCAAAAACATAAACACTCATGTCGCCGGTAGGTTTTTCGCTGTGCCAGCTGTTTAAAT